>NW_007253742.1:23836-30205 GCF_000164805.1 Carlito syrichta | reverse complement strand
GAAAATGATAACTGTATGATTGGTATAGAGTCATAACATTTTTACAATGCCTCAGAAACATTTAATAATCTCTAACTATGACCAAGATATCTTTTTAAACACTTTAAGGAGCAAGATTGCATTTAAAAGAACTCATTTCTTCAAGAGGATTTCAATTTATTGGAGATGAGAGGCATGAAAGGAACTACAATTCTCAACATTATTTTATATTTTTTAAAAGGGATACAAACATATCTCAATAGATGCCAAAAATAATTAGGGCTGTATTCTGACTGAAACTATTAGAGATGGCTTTATGTGAAAATTAACATGTGATTTAGAAAGAATTTTTAATAGTTATGAGTGTAAAAGAAGAAAGAAAAATGAACAAAAGCAGAGCAAGGTAAATTAGAATTGTTAGAAAAAGAGCCCTACTGAGAAATTGTATTGGAAATGGAATTGGAGCCATGCTGTTGATGACTATGAGTGCCAGATCAAGTAGTATGAATCAGTACATAGTGCATAGTTCATTAGACCATGAGAAAAGAGAAAATACTTTTGAAATTGGTAGAGTTGGGAGGATGGTTACATTTAGATCTCTCCAGTAAAATGTAGAATTGATAAAACCAGAATCTATGAATGAGTTTCAGAAGATCAGGAACCTTCTGAAAATTGATTTATTTTCAGTTTCATATCTTCTATCAGTTTAACTGAAGAATCATGATGATTCAAGTGTTTAACAACAATCATTGGGATATGTTGGGAGGCAATGCTCCATGAATAACTCCATGTTTCTGCATGGTCAAAGTTTTCCAAGAGAAGAATGCTGGCACCCAGGTTAAAGCATAATTGAATAGCAAATAATCCTTGGAAGTTATAGATAAATACTTTCAGAGAGATATAGAGATTTATCTCTCTGGATCAATTTGTTTCTATTTTAGGGTGATAAATTAGTGACCTTTGTTTCAACTTACAGAAACAATTTTTTTAGATTCTGGAACAGACTCCTCTCCCTCTCTCAGAGAACAGTGGCAGTTATGCTAGTAGCTCTTATATACATGCCAATTTTCATAATTTGGGGGTTCCTCTACTGTTGTGTAAACCTCACTGCATGAACAGGTGACACTGAGGATTCACATTTCCTCACAGTAGTGCAAGACACTAGCAGAAGGTATTCTGTGAGAAAAATGATATTTTCCCCAATTCAGAAAACTTGTGATTAAATATTATATATACATATATTAATATACAGAAATGTATATAAATACATCTTATAGTTTAAGAACTATATAGTATATACATAAGTATATACATGCATATATATTACTCACTATAATATAATTTTTCTACTATTCTATTACATATGCTTGTAGTAAGGTTTCAGTGATATTGATATTTCTTTATATATATCAAAATAACATATTTTGTTATAGTGACTAATAAAACATGGATGCCTGCTAGCATTGCCTCTTACTTTTCAAGAAAATACTGTAGTCCTAGCTAATATGATGATCAAACACTCATTATCTTTATATTAAGTAATTATTATAAAAGTATAATTTTAAAAATGTGGTCCCTAGACCAGTAATATCAGCAAGTCCTAGGAGATTATGTGAAATGCGATGTCTCAGTTTCTATCACTGACCTACTGACCCAGTGTCCTATGCTTTAACAAGCACTGTGGGTAATTCTGATGCATGCTCTAGTTTAAGAACCACTGAGAGGTTTCCAGGCAAGATGGCAATGGGACGGGTCAGATTGTGAGAGTCTCTGCAAAAATGAGTTTCCATAAAGACTCTCTTCATGAGTGGGTGGTGTGTGTCTGTGGATGAGTGAAAGTCCGTCTGAGGGGAGACTTGGGTTCATGCACCCGGGGCTCTCTTCTGAAGGTGACTGCAAACCACCACTGACCTGAGATTGGAGACCCAGGTGCACAGGATCATCTGCCATTCTTGGTGCTCTCTTGAGAGGAGGCAGCAGAGAACAGTCGCCCCTCAACACCTGGCACTCGGCTCACATCACTTGCTGTAGCAGATCAGGCACAAGCAGGAGGAATCGTGGGGCAGGCAGGTTGTGGAAGTCTGGAATAAAGCTCCAATGGTGGTGATGAGACACAGGTGGTCACCATCTTCTCAATCCCGGGACCAGGCAGAGACTAGCACTGCCCTGCCCAGTTCTGTCCAGCCTCCATCTTGGGACCCAGAGGCTATCTTCTCATAGAGACTCATGCCCCTCCCCCATGCTGGAACAGGCTCAGACACATCAGATCTGAATGGGAGACTTGACAGCAGCAGCAGTAAGTGGGGTGAGTCCGAATCTGATCCATTGTCCACCCATAGTAGTCTATGGTACATGTGACCCATACTGAGAGTAACCCTGTCAATCTGCACTGAGAACAGAGGAAAAGAGCTGGAGACCAGAGCCACTCCCTAAGGCAGAGCCCTAAAAGGAACCTGGAGTCACAGAAATGGTCACAGGGTGATTTTTTTTCTTCCTGGTTGTTATTTGTTTTAGTTTTAGCTTTTTTTCCCCCACTCTCTCTTTCTTTCTATTTTTGTTTATGTTTTTGTACTTACTTTGTTTCTGTTATTTTATTTTTTTTAGATTTTCTGTTTATATATGGGTATTTTTGAGGAAGAATATACCAACAGGGGGATATTTGTTTGTTTGTTTGAGTGATTATCTTTATGTTTTTGTCTTTTTTGTTTTTTCTGTCTTTGTCTCTCTGTTTATTCATCGGTTGATACGTCTGTCTGTTTTTCCTTTTCTTCTTCTCTCTCTACACCTCCTTTTTGTATTCCTCTTTCCTTTTTTCATTCTTTTCCCCTTTCTTATCTAGTTTTGCTTTCAGGGGGGCAAACAAACCCCCACTGTATTGACAGATTGTAAGACAGTGGAAAGTAGTTTCCAGGGACCTCCTACACATCTGACAGCAGATACTGAGATCTGCAGAGAGCTTCTGAATCACAGCTCCCCCCGTTAATCTCAAAACTACAAAAAGCACAAGCCTCCACTCCCAGTTCTGCTTCAGAATTGAACAAAGCCAGAGGATCTACATAAGGAAGAATAGGAGATTGCACAAGCAGAAATAAAATCTATCCCCCATCACTGCACAACAGAATTAAAGAAGAGGTAAAAAAAAAAGAAAAAGAAAGAAAGAAAGAAAGAAAGAAAGAAAGAAGGAAAATGTGGAGGAAAACCTACACAAATGAAGAAAAACCAAAGAAAGAATATGAGTCTCACACAGACCCCTGAGAGTTCAGTCACTGAAAATACAGACTTTGGAACTAAAACAATGAAGAGCCCCCAGAATGACTGGTCTCAAACCACAAAACCAGATATCAAAATATTAATAGAGAGAATAAGTAGAAAAGAGGAACGATAAGAGGAAAGAATGAAGGAGTTGATTGCCGAGATAACAGCAATAAAGAATACAGTGAATAAAATAAACAACAAGATGATAAGCATGGAAAGCAGAATTAACCAGACAGAAGAAATAATCTCAGAGCTTGAGGACCAAAATAGGAACTAACCCAAACTGTTAAAAACATAGAAAAGAAGCTAAAAGAGACAGAACAAAACCTCCAAGAGATGAGTAATTATTTCAAGAGGCCAAACCTAAGAATAATTGAAATCCCTGAGGCAGATAGAGATAGAGAACACCCTAGAACAAACATTTCATGAAACTATACAAGAAAACTTCCCTCATCTCATCAGTGATGTGACTATTCAAATACAAGACATTCAGAGAACCCCTG
Source organism: Carlito syrichta (assembly GCF_000164805.1). Taxonomy (NCBI): domain Eukaryota; kingdom Metazoa; phylum Chordata; class Mammalia; order Primates; family Tarsiidae; genus Carlito; species Carlito syrichta. The sequence goes on along the minus strand of NW_007253742.1, from coordinate 26,468 downwards.
CAAGACAACAAATGAGAAGACTAACTCCTAGACACATAGTAATTCTCCTACACAAAGTAGGTATAAAAGAAAAAATCCTAAAAGCAGCAAGAGAGAAAGTTCAGACTACTTACTGGGGAAAGACCAATTAGAATAGCAGCAGACTCACCTACAGAAACACTTCAGGCTAGGAGAGTTGGTGCCCTATCTGCAAAATTCTCAAAGATAAACAGTTTCAACAAAGAATTACCTATTCAGCTAAGCTAAATATCATCAGCAATGGAGAATTAAAATCCTTCTCAGACATTTAATCCCTGAGTTTACGCTGCCTCCAGACCAGCTCTACAAAAAACACTTAAGAAAATGTTAAAAAACAGAAGAAAGAAAAAAAAAGAACATCAATGCCCTTCCCAAGAATGCAGGAAAAAGATTGAAAATGCACGTGAATCAACACAGAAATTAAAAGAAAGACAAAAAACAAGTAAACAAACAAATAGCAGCAACAACAACAAACTCTATAAGAACCTCATGACAGGCAAAAACTCTCTCATCTCTATAATTAGCCTGAATGCAAATAGACTAAATGCACCACTGCAAAGGCAGAATGGCAAAATGGATAAAATATCATGAAGCAACAATATAGTATCTCCAAGAGACTCAACTCACCAGAAAGGACACTCACAGTATCAAAGTAAGAGGATCGGAAACAAAATTTCAGGTGAACAGAACAAAGAAAGCAGAAGTTATGATCTTAATATCAGACAACATACCCTTTAAGCTATCAAAAATTTAAAAAGATACAGAACGTCACTAAATAATGATAAAAGGTTTAATCCATCTACAAGAAGTATCCATCTTAAACATATATGCACCCAACATAGGAGCACCAATTTTCATAAAGTAGCTTCTAGGTAAACTACAAAAAGATATTGACTCTAACACTGTCATAGCTGGCGACTTAAACACTTCATTCACAATCTTAGACAGATCATCAAGAAAATGAGTCAAAAAAGGAGATCCAGAACCTCAGTGTGATGCTTGGCTAAATGAGCCTAATTGATACATATAGACTCGACCCATCAACCACAGAACATAAACTCTGCTCTTCACCACATGGAACATACTCTAAGATAGACCATGCCCTCAGCCATAAGTCAAGCATAAACAAATTCCATAAGAAGAAAATTCTGCCATACGCCTTCTTATTTATTTATTTATTTATTTTAAAGATGTGGGGTACAATTCAGTGTTAGGTATACAAATGTTCATTATGCAGGTACCCTTATTTATGAGATGTGCACCTCTCTCCCCTGGCAGTTTCCCTCAACTGCCAATTACACCCCCTTTCCCTGGCAGTTTCTTACCACTGCCAATCCCTTTCTTATAGTATTATGATAATTGTTCAAGGTCCACTCATAAGTCAGAACATGTGGTACTCTGTTCTTTGCTTCTGTGATAGATCACTAGTAACATAAGACCACAGTGGAATAAAAAGAAATATCAACACCAACAAAGTTCCCCCAAAATCCACAAAGACATGAACTCTAAATAACATGATGATAAACAACTCTTGCATCAATACGGAAATCAAATCAAAACAGAAATTAAAAAATACTTGGAAACAAATGAAAATGAAGAAACATCTTACCAAAATCTCTGGGATGCCATGAAAACAGTACTTAGAAAGGTACTCATATCTCTGAGAACACATGTGAAGAAAATGGAAAGATTACAAGTTAATAGCCTAACAAATTAACTAAGGAAGCTGGAAAAGCAAGACCACCAAAACTCTAACTACTGTGGAAGAATCCAGATCACCAAAATAAAAGTCCAAATTTGGGACATAAAACACAAAACATAATACAAAACAATCAATGAAACCAAAAGCTGTTTTTTTAAAGGAGAAACAAGAATTATGGGCCCCTAGACCAAGAAAAAGAGAGAAAAAGCACAAATAAGCAAAATCAGAAATGAAAAAGATGAAGCCACAACTGAGCATGAAGAAATACAAAAGATTATCAGTGATTACTATGTATACCTGTATGGAAACAAACTCAAAAACCTAAATGAAACAGAGGACTTTCTGATATTATACAACCTCCCCAGGTTGAAACAAGAAATTGAGACCCAAAATAGGACAATAAAAACCCAGGAAATTAATTGTCATAAGAAAACTACACACACAAATAAAAGTCCTGGACCAGATGACTTTTCAACAGAATTCAACAAAACATACAAGGAAGAGCTCATCCCACTGCTATTGAAAGTATTCCAGGCATTCAAGAAAGATAGAACTCTCCCCAAATCATTTTATGAATCTAACATCACATTGATACCCAAACCAGGTAAAGATCCAAAAAAGAAAGAGAACTACAAGCCCATATCCTTGATGAACATGGATGCTAAAAATTCTCAACAAGCCGGGCTCGGTGGCTCAGCCTGTAATCCCGCGCCTTTGGGAGGCTGAGGTGAGTGAATTGCCTGAGCCCGCGGGTTCGAGACCCGCCTGGGCAGTGAGACCTCATCTCTACAATAAATCAAAAAATCAGCTGGGTGTGGTGGCGCATGCCTGTAATTCAGGCTACTCGGAAGGCTGAGGCGGAAGGATCGCTGGAGCCCAGCAGGCCGAGGCTGCGGTGGCCGGGAGCGGCCA
>NW_007253742.1:18435-23816 GCF_000164805.1 Carlito syrichta | reverse complement strand
ATCTTACCAAAATCTCTGGGATGCCATGAAAACAGTACTTAGAAAGGTACTCATATCTCTGAGAACACATGTGAAGAAAATGGAAAGATTACAAGTTAATAGCCTAACAAATTAACTAAGGAAGCTGGAAAAGCAAGACCACCAAAACTCTAACTACTGTGGAAGAATCCAGATCACCAAAATAAAAGTCCAAATTTGGGACATAAAACACAAAACATAATACAAAACAATCAATGAAACCAAAAGCTGTTTTTTTAAAGGAGAAACAAGAATTATGGGCCCCTAGACCAAGAAAAAGAGAGAAAAAGCACAAATAAGCAAAATCAGAAATGAAAAAGATGAAGCCACAACTGAGCATGAAGAAATACAAAAGATTATCAGTGATTACTATGTATACCTGTATGGAAACAAACTCAAAAACCTAAATGAAACAGAGGACTTTCTGATATTATACAACCTCCCCAGGTTGAAACAAGAAATTGAGACCCAAAATAGGACAATAAAAACCCAGGAAATTAATTGTCATAAGAAAACTACACACACAAATAAAAGTCCTGGACCAGATGACTTTTCAACAGAATTCAACAAAACATACAAGGAAGAGCTCATCCCACTGCTATTGAAAGTATTCCAGGCATTCAAGAAAGATAGAACTCTCCCCAAATCATTTTATGAATCTAACATCACATTGATACCCAAACCAGGTAAAGATCCAAAAAAGAAAGAGAACTACAAGCCCATATCCTTGATGAACATGGATGCTAAAAATTCTCAACAAGATTCTAGCAAACTGGATCCAACAACACATCTCAAAATTATCACCATGACTAAGTAGGCTTCATTTCTGGGATGCAAGTCTGGTTCAACATCGGCAAGACCATAAATACATCAACATATGTAAAGATAAAACCCACATGATTATTCATTAGATGCAGAAAAAGCACTTGATAAACTCCAGCACTACTTCCAGATAAAAACTCTCATGCTCTGGCAGAGATGGAACATACCTGAAAACAGTGGGAGCCATCTACAAGAAACCCACTGCCAACATACTGCTATACAGACAGAAACTGGAACCATTTCTCCTGAAAACTGGAAAAAGACAAGGGTTCCCACTCTCATCTCTCCTGTCCAATATATTATTGGAAGTCCTAACTAGAGCAATCAGACAAGAGAAGGAAATCGTGGTTATCCAAATAGGAAAAGAGAAAATTAGGTAATCCTTCTTTGCAGATGACATGATTCTATACCTCAAAAACCCAAAATAATCTGTCAAAAGCCTCCTTGCACTGATAAAGAACTTTGACAAAGTTTCAGAGAATAAAAGAACTGTACAAAAGTCAGTTGCATTCCTATACACCAACAATTAACAAACAGAAACCCAAATAAAAAGCACAATCCCATTCACAATAGTTACACAAAACACACACAAAGAAATACCTTGGCCAGAGAAGTCAAACACCTTTACAATGAAAATGACAAAACACTGCTCAAAGAAATCAAAGATGACACAAACAAATGGAAAAATATTCCATGGTTATACATTGGAAGAATCAATATATTTAAGATGTCCTTCCTACCCATGGTAATATACAGGATTAATACAATATCCATTAAATTGCCAGCAGCATTCTTCTTAGACCTAGAAATGACAATACAGGAATTTGTATGGTAACATAAACAACTATGAATAGACAAAACCATCCTCAGGAAAAAAAAAAAAAAAAAGCAGGAGCGTCATGCTCCCCGACTTTAAGCTTTATTATAAAGCTACAATAATCAACACAGCCTGTTAATGGTACAAGAGCAGGCATTAAGGCCAGTGGAACAGAACAGAGAATCCAGAAGCAAAATTTGTTTCTCAACCATCTCATCTTTGACAAAACCTCCACCATCAACCACTGGGAAGAGGAGAACGTATTCAGTAAATGGTGCTGGGAAAACTGACCACATGCAGAACATTAAAACAAGACACCTACCTATCTCCATACATAAAAATCAACTCTAAATGGATCAAAGACTAAACATAGAACCTTAAACTGTAAGAATCTTTGAAAACACAGGAGACACCCCTATGGAAATTGGAACTGGCAACCAATTCCTGATCAAAACCCAAATGCCCACGCCATAAGAGGTAAGTTAGATAAGTGGGACCTCATCAAACTGACAAACTTATGCAAAGCCAAATAAACCATCAAGAGAGCAGGGAGACAGCCCACAGACTGAGAAAAAAATATTTGTCAACTGTATATCTGACAAAGGCCTGACATCTAGGCTCAGAAAGGAACTCAAATGTGTCAACTCCCCGCCCAAAAAAACCCAGCCCCACTATAAAGTGGGCAAGAGATATGAATAGACACTTCTCAAAAAAAAAAACATACAAGCATCCAACAGATACATGAAAAAATGCTCAGTCTCACTAGTCATCAAAGAAATGCAAATTAAAACCACATTGAGATACCACTTAACTCCAGTCAGGATGACCATCATCAATAGCTCAAAAAAACAACAGATGCTGGAGAGGATGTGGAGGGAAAAGGGAACACTTCTACATTGTTTGTTTGAGTATAAACTAGTTCAGCCTCTGTGGAAAACAAGGTGGCAATTCCTGAAAGATCTAAAAATTGACCTCCCATATAACCCCACAATCCCCCTACTGGGAATATACCTGGAGGAACTCAGATTACTCTATGAATAAGATAACTGCACACGTGTGGTTATTGCAGCGTTATTTACAATAGTAAAAACATGGAATCAACCATGCTGCCCATTGAACGAGGACTGTATTAAAAATGTGTTACATATACATAATGAAATATTACACAGCCATCATGGACAAAATTATAAACTTCACAGCAATTTGAATGGACTTAGAGTCTATAATACTGAGTGATCTATTACAGAAACAATGAACTGAGTATCACATGTTTTCACTCAGAAGTGGACTTTGAGCAACTATTGTAATACTCTAAGAAAGGGATTTGTAGTAGTGGGAAACTGCCAGGGGAGGACTGAGTCAGGATTGGCAGTAGTGGAAAAACTTCCTGGGGAGGGAGGGCACACCTTATCAACAAGGGTACCTGCATAATGAACATTTGTATATCTAACCCTGGATTGTACCCCACATATTTAAAATAAAAAAAGATTTTAAAAGAACCACTGAGACAGAAATTCCAAGAAATTGTAATCAAATTCAAGATAATTTAAGAGAATAAATTGAAATACCACAAAACAATAGAAATGAGCAAGGTGATTAGACATAAAATTAAAATACCTGAAGATTTCTTATATATTAACAATAATTTATTAGAAATGAAAAACAAAACTATATTAAGTGATATAGCAATAAAATCCATAGCATACACATGAAACATACACCTGTTCATAACTTTATGAATAAAAATATTGATGTCTTACTAAATGTCAGATTCAGTGTCAAAATGTTTGTAAAATATATGAGATAATATATTAATATAAGTAATATATAAAAACTTTCAATGAAATAACTAAAAATAAAAAGAGATAAAATATATAAAAAAGAAATATGAATGACCAATGATATATAAAAATGTTCAAAATAAAACAATCGTAACAAATGAATGCAAAATGAAACATTATTATCCATTACATTGACAACACCAGAAGGCCTAATATCCAGTATTTTCCAGCACACGGAAAAATTTTCGATTTTGAAGTTTTGTGGGATTGTGAATTGTTAACACTTTTGACAGGGGAAATGACAATTTAAAAGTACCCAATAAAATTAACACTATATTTGTTCTTTGGCTCCAAATTTATACTTCTAAGATTTTATTCTAAAGGAATATTATACATATGAAGAAAGTGGAAATTACATGTGTGTTCATTAAAACCTCATTCACTAAAATAAATATGGCAACAACTTAAGTGATATTTAAATGAAAAATTCACAATCAATTTATGTATGTGTGTGAGTGTAAATGTATAGAAAAGGGATCATCAGGAATGTCCTCTGAAATAGATCATTTATTGGAAGAAGGAAAATAAAGAAATAGTATAATCCTTCTGAGAAAGGGAATGGTTTTGTTCCCAGTGTCATTGATCCATTTCAGGTCCCTGACTTTGCTCATTGACTTTTGTTCTAGAATGAGGCACCTGCCCTAGTGACCAAGGTTCATGGATCCAGCTTGTTTGCTGGTGAAATAAATGGTAGAGTTCTAATGGATTCAGAAAGAGTCACCAGGCAGACAAACTCAGATCTTGGCTTTTCTCAGCCTGAGATGGAATATCTTCAATTTTCAGCAAATGTAGAAAAAGTGGGGAGTCAATTTATGTAGCGCTTAGCTGTTACTCAAAAAGAATAGGAGCCAATGTGGGTTTGAATTAATACTACTCAAGAAAGAGTCTTCATAACAAAATAATGCTCTTCAATTCAGGCAGGTGATGGGGTCATTTTATAGGTAAATTTCCCACTCTTCTGATCTTTTTTGTTTAATAGATTCCTTTAAAGACTTTGCATATGTGATTATTGAAACAAGCCAAAAAGAAAGTCAACCACATAACAGTAATATGTACTTTTATCTTTATTTTATCTAATATAGTTTTAAAAATTATTTTAACTACCTATATTCATTTTAAATATGTTCAAAATATATAACTATTGAGTTTTACAAATGTATCACACATTTTAAACATAAATTACATTTGTTGATGGAAAAAAGAACAGAGCTTCTTGCTTTTAAGAATACTCACATTTTAAGATAATCTGTGGATTTTACATTATTTCAACATGAGAACAGCCACAATTGCCTAATTCTAGATCACAAAATTGTATTTCTAAGAATTCTACAGTGTCAGTTGTTACATTTAGGTCTTTTTCTATACTGAGTTAATTTCTGTTTATGATGTGAGATAGCTGCCCTGCTTCATTCTTTTGTGTGTGGATTTCCAGTTCTCCAGTTTGCTAAAGACGATTCTTTCCCTCATTTAATGGTTTTGGCAACTTATTGAAAATTTTATGTAAAATTAAGGATTAGCTTATCAATTTCTGACAAGAAATCACCTACGGTTTTGATAGACATTACTTTGAGTAAGTGATAAATTTGAGGAGCAATGAATCTTTTAAAATATTTTTTTATTATAAAGATGTGGGGTACAATTCAGGGTTAGGTATATAAACATTGATCATGCAGGTACCCTTGTTGATGAGGTATGCCCCTCCCTCTCTTAGCAGTTTCCCTCAACAGCCAACCCCACCCCCCTCCCCTGATAGTTTCCTACTATAGTCAATTCTTTTCTTTTTTTTATTAATCAATATTTTTTATTTTGATATTGTGGGGTATAGTTAAGGGTTAGGTATACAAATACGTTTCATTCAGGCACCCTTGTTGATAAGGGGTGTC
>NW_007253742.1:7566-18033 GCF_000164805.1 Carlito syrichta | reverse complement strand
TGTATTATAGACTCTAGTTCCATCCATGTTGCTGTGAAGTTCATGATTTTGTTCTTTTTTATGGCTGTGTAGTATTCCATCATGTATATGTACCACATTTTTTTAATTCAGTCTTCTTTTGATGGATATTATAGTTGATTCCAGGTTCTTGCTATTGTGAACAATGCTGCGATAAACATACATGTGCAGGTATCTTTTTTATAGAGTGATTTGAGTTCTTCAGGATATATTCCCAGTAGGGGGATTGTGGGGTCATATGGGTGGTCGATATTTAGAACTTTTAGGGATCGCCATACTGTTTTCCATAGAGTGCACTAGTTTGCACTCCCACCAACAGTGTAGGAATGTTCCCTTTTCACCACACCCTCTCCAGCAACTGTTATTTTTTGAGTTATTGATAATTGCCATTCTGACTGGAGTTAGGTGGTATCTTAGTGTGGTTTTGATTTGCATCTCCTTGATGATTAATGAGGTTGAACATTTCTTCATGTGTCTGTTGGCTGCTCGGATGTCTTCCTTTGAGAAGTGTCTGTTCATATCTTTTGCCCATTTTATAATGGGGTTGTTTGTTTTTTTCTTTTCAGCACATGTGAGTTCCTTATAGATCCAAGATGTTAAGCCTTTGTCGGACCTGGAGTTGGCAAACACTTTTTCTCAGTCTGTGGGCTGTCTCCCTGCTCTCTTGATGGTTTCTTTGGTTTTGCAGAAGCTTGTCAGTTTAATGAGGTCCCACTTATCTATCTTATCTCTTATGGCTGTGGGTTTCGGTTATTGTTCAGGAATTGGATGCCAGTTCCAATTTCCATAAGGGTATGTGCTGCATTTTCTAATGTTCTTATGGTTTGAGGTTTCACATTTAGGTCTCTGATCCATTTAGAGTTAATTTTTGTGTATGGGGACAGATAGGGGTCTTGTTTGAGTCTTCAGTTCCTCTTATGAGTGAGAACATATGGAACTCTGTTCTTTGTTTCTGTGACAAATCACTGAGTATGATCGACTCTAAATCCATCCAGGTTGCTGCAAAGTCCATATATTTGTCCTTATTTATGACTCCATAATATTTCATTATGTATATGTGCCACATGTTTTAAATTCAGTTCAGCTTCGATGGACAACATGGTTGGTTCCATGTTTTTGCTATTGTGAATACAGCTGCAACAGCATACACGTGCAGGTATCTTTTTTGTGGAATAATTTGAGTTCCATTGGGTATATTCCCAGTAGGGGAATTGCTGGGTCATATGGAAGGTCAATTTCTAGTTCTTTCAGAAATTGCCACACTGTTTTCCAGAGAGGTTGTACGAGTTTGCATGCCCACCAGCAGTGTAGAAGCGTTCCTTTTTCTCCACATCCTCTCCAGCATCTGTTGTTGTTTGTTTTATTAATGATTGTCATTCTTACAGGGGTTAGGTGGTATCTCAATGTGGTTTTGATTTCCATTTCTCTGTGATGAGTGAGGCCGAGCACTTTTTCATGCGTCTGTTGGCTGCCTGTATATCTCCTTTTGAGAAGTGTCTATTCATGTCTTTTGCCCACTTTTTAAAGGGGCTGTTTGTTTTTTCCCCTTCGGTGCATTTGAGTTCTTGTAGATTTTAGATGTTAGGCCTTTGCAAGATATACAGTTGGCAAATTTTTTTTTCCCATTCTGTGGGCTGTCTCCTGCTCTCTTGATGGTTTCTTTTGCTTTGCAGAAGCTCGTTAATTTGATGAGGTCCCACTTGTCTATCTTATTTCTTAAGGTATTGGCCTTTAAGATTCTTAATAGGAATTGGTTCCCATTTCCATTTTCCATAAGGGCGTCTCCCGCATTTTCTAAGATTCTTATTGTTTAAGGTTTTTCGTTTAGGTCTTTGATCCATTTAGAGTTCATTTTTGTGTATAGTGATGGGTAGGGGTCCTCTTTCAATCTTCTGCATGTGGTCTGTCAGCTTTCCCAGCACCATTTACTGAATAGGTTCTCCTCTCCCCAGTGGTTGTTGTTGGAGGCTTTGTCAAAGATGAGTTGGTTGAGGAATTGAGGTTTTGCTTCCAGAATTTCTACCCTGTTCCATTGGTCTAATTGCCTGTTTTTGTACCCATACCAGGCTGTTTGGATTACTGTAGCCTTATAGTGAGCATTGAATCTTAACAATATTAGTGCCTTAGTTCATGAACTTGAGCTGTCTTTCCATTTATTATTTAGATCTTTCTTAGTTTTCTCCAGCAATGTTTGGGAGTCTTCAGAGTACACATTTGTGCTTTTTAAATTAACTTTATTTGTAAACATTTTATTTCTTGATACTGCTTTAAATAAATTTTTATTTCAAATATGTACAAATACAACTAATTTTTCTGTATTGATCTTGTGCTCTGAAATCTTGATGAACTTATTTCTTAGATGTAACTATTTTTTCACAATTCTTTAATATGGTATGTATGTATCTATGTTTTCTACAAATAGAAGACATCTGGAGGGAAGATAATAAGTTTGAGCATTTTCCCCTCTTGCTCTGTCTGCTGACTTACCATTTATTGACTTTATCTACCCACTAAATATCACAGCCCTCATCAAGCAGCTCTATGACTATTTTCTATGGGTGCTACTAATCAGTTACTTTTTGTCTCCTTAGTCTCATTAGTACTAATGACTTTTTGTTGTTTTTAGCCCTAGTGACTCTTATACATTTCTTCTAGTCTTGCCCATACAATTTTCCTACCTTGAATAATATTTTAATGTATACGGATCTAGAACATACTATAAAATGATCACATATTTGCATTGTTCAAAAGTACATTATTTCTTCCGATGCTAAGTGTGGGAAAACTTAAATATCTTGAGGTCCTAAATTCTAAACTATTGTTAATTTGCCTTTTCTTCAAGACATTGGGTATGTTGCAGCTTACTGAACAAGGATAAAGTGAGCTATATTTTTTAACATTTAGAAACATTAATGTAAAGCACAAGGAAACAAAATGTAGCATTTATACTGGAAATTACTATTTTGAGAAATTTTCTAGCAATATAAATTGAGAATTTAGAATATATTAAAATACCATGAGTTATGTGGCATTTATCTTTCAGTAGTTGGTTTATATGTAAAGCAAATACAATATCTGGCTTTAGAGTCGTGACAAATTATTGTTGCAAATTGCATATTAGCTGAAATTAAAATAATCCATATACCTTAATTTTATTTGAGAGCACAAAATGCTAGGCTTGAGTAACTCCCAATGAGTGATATGTCAAATGACCTTATGTTAAAGTATTGCTTTTGCTTCAATATCCCCATATTACTCAATTTTACAATAGTTTCTGTTGAAATTCATCATAATCTTCAAAGAAAGTCAGACTTAGAACAATTATTCTCTCCTTATCATTTTGTTTAGTGTCTTAGACATAAGACAGTTTTTGAAAGATTTTGAAAAAAAAAGTCATTGTAAAGCAGCACTTTAGGTGGGAGTGTTACAGATTTTAACTTGAAAACATTATGCTTACATTTCATTTGCCTGTGTATTTCACTTTTATTTAAAATTCTAAGTGTAATGGCTACTAAAGTCCTTGAGAATAAATAGGATTTTGTCTTTGGAACCTATTTAAATTTTATTAGAGTCTCAAATCCAGAAGGATAATATTTTTCCATATAAGGTAAATTTTTCTCTTGTTCTGTATCTCCAGTGCTATTCCATATAAGAAACTCGGGCTCTTCAGCCGTTGTTTGCTTTATGGAATTTACTATATTTTTCCACTATTCAACTTATAATCAGTTTCTTTCCCTTCCCCTCACCTCTGCCCCATAATTCAGCTTGCAGAGATGTGTTACTGGCCTGTGGAACTTTATCTTTCAACATATGCAGTCAATTGTGCAGGGGTCTGTATCTTTGTTGCTTTGATCTTTCTGAGCTAAAAGAATGCAAATGCCATTATTGAGGATCACTTTGAAAAGCTCTTAAATCACTGGTAATTTCATCTTTTCACATGAGGATTCATTGGTCACACAAACTAGGAAGGGGAAGACGCATAAAACCCCTAAGCCCATGTATGTTTATCATAAGAAGGTTGTGGGGTCTGCACACCCATATTAATTTATTTCTGTAGATAATAATGAATACAGACTACTTTATAGCTTCCAAAACATATTCAGCTGCATCATTTTATATAGTATACCCAGTCCTTATTTAAGTACCAGAAATATACTTGCAAATTTTGCCCCCAAATTCACATATACCCTAATTCACAGCCTTCTAAATACAATTGCTAGGCTACCCGTTTAGGGCTTGCCAAAGGATGACACAAAACCTATTCTACTGGCATTAATGAAGGAACCACTATATAAGAAAAAGCATGAGAATGAAAGAGAGAGAAATTTTATTTTGAGTTAATACTTAGTGTGACTGGCATTCTTCTTATCCATTGTCATCTGTGGAGGAAAGGAAGAGAACGTTTCTCTTTAAGCATATGTCAAGTGAGGAGAATTTCAGGAGAAGAAAACACACACACACACACACACACACACACACACACACACACCCCAAAATGACCTTAAATGACCCTGGGGATTCCAGAGACATTGGGTATGTTGTAGCTTACTGAATAAGGATAAAGTGAGCTATGTTTTTTTTATAACAAAGCAAAATCTTGAATTTTCCAGATACTAAAACGTAAGAATATGCTGGACTTGTGTTATTGTAAAATGACCTTGCTCAAGATGACTGTCAAGATGGGAAATGAACCAAAAAGAAGGAGAGACAACCTGACCCTAATGACTGATTTCAAAAATAGTGACTGAATGATCCCAGGAACAGTCTCTGTGAACCTTCAATAGTTTCCCACTGGAGGACAAGTTCACATTTAACATTCATTTACCAAGTCCAGAGAGCACCAACACCACACCCATAAGCCTGTGTTCATTACTCCAGGATCAGCCTACCTGGGCCTCATGTGTTAGACCAAGCAACAGAGGGAAAAGTAAAGAGGACATGAAGTTGTTGGAATTCTTCCTCCACCACAGGATCCCAAGGAGGAAGCAAACCCTAGTAGGAGGAGGCAAAAAACAATATATAGCTGCTCTCTATTTGGGCTTTTTACACTGGATTGGCTATGTACCATGATTGAATGGATTGGAACTTTTTTTTTTTTTTTTTTTTTTTTTTTGAGTTAGAGTCTCACTCTGTCGCCCAGGCTGGAGTGCAGTGGTATGCTCACCCCAGTGACGACCTGCTGGGCTCTGGCGATTCTCCCACCTCAACCTTCCAAGTAGCTACAGGAACTACAGGCTCACGCTACCTCGCCCAGATAATTTTTTGATTTATTGTAGAGACGAGGTCTCACTTGTCTTGGCTGGTCTCGAACCTGTGGACTTAGGTCATCCACTCGCCCTGGCCTCCCAAAGTGCTGGGATTACAGGCTGAGCTACCAAGTCCGGCCGGAACTTTTTTAGAATGTCAAAACATAGGTATTTATTGTTGACCATGTAAGGGACAGGAATAGTACATTCTACTAGTGATTTTATTTAGTGGGACAGAGGGAAAAAGAATAAAAATTTTTTTTCTATGTATTGGTGAATCCGGGATGTATTTTTTTTATTTTATAGAAAAAGGAAATACTTTTACATCTAGTTGTACAGACAAACCTCTATCAACCCTTCTCTCACATGTAAAATGCCTTTATATCTTAGCATTTAAAATATTGATAAACGGCGGGGCTTGGTGGCTCAGCCTTTAATCTCAACACCTTGGGAGGCCCAGGCAAGTGGATTGCTTGAGCCCAAGGGTTCAAGACCAGCCGGGGCAACTTGGTGAGACCTCATCTCTACAATGGATCAAAAATTAGCTGAGCATGGCAGCAAGTGCCTGGCTACTAGGAAGGTTGAGGCGGAAGGATGCCGGAGCCTAGCAGGTCGAAGCTGGGGTGGCCGTGAGCGTGCCATTGCACTCCAGCCTGGGCATCTGGAGTGAGACTTCAACTCAAAAAAAAAAAAAAAAATTGAAAAGCAGCAATTTCCTGTTTTCCCCTCCATCATATTCTTGTCAGTATATCCTTTATCAATTGATCTATGATAAAAATGTTCAGCATAAGTGTTATCTCAGTCTAAGTTTATTGCAACCAGATTAATCCACAAAGTGAACACATTGTGAGACAAATATTTAATAAAATAAGGAATTTTTCTATAAAACTCTAGTTTTGATATGTTCAAAAAGTACATAGCATTGAAAATATTAGAGATTTAAACTTTTGTTATATGCATACTGTTTTAAAATTAAAATGTTAATACAAATACAGTAGATAAAGATGAACTGATACAAAGAAAAACTGGCAATGAAAAGACATTTTTACGTGCTATCAAGATGTGAAAACACTTTAATAACGTACTGAGTATGCCCCACTAGTGGGTTAAAAGCTTGTTTTGTAGAGTGGGGAAGCTCAAAATACTGACGGCATCTTTAATAGGTAGCCCATACTGGATATTCACAAATCTATTCCTAGTTAAGAGAAAAATAAGAAATAAAAATAAAGTAGCAGAATTTAAAAGGATGAGGGACAGAAAGACAGCACAGTTATAAACTCTATTTTAGTATTAATTTTTTCAGATTTAAAACTATATTACATATATCTTTTAAATCTGTTAGCCCCCTAACAGCAAATGTACTCCTTCTTTTAGAATTATCAATCAAAAAATATTTATCAAGAAGCTGTCAGAAGCCAGAGATTTTATTCAGGCTATAATTCTTTTACTATTTGAAATAAGATTTAATCTGAAAGTTTACATGGAGTTAAAAGGTGACCAAATATTTAAGACTCAAACTGAATATGCTTTGTTTAGTTCAGGTCTGTTAAACATCAAGGGTGGACATGCCAACCTTGCATAAGTTCAGCACTTAAATCGGTCAGCTATCTCATTCTGATAAATAACAAAGAGGCAAAGATGACATTTTAAACTAAATGATCCTGAGAAGGTGAAGGTTGAGCCCTCTTGAAGCACATCCATAAACATATGCAGAGACACACACACACACACACACACACACACACACACACACACACACACACACACACACACACGTACACCCCGAGTAACTTAGTCACTTCTCAGGAAATAATTATAACTTAACTACCAACATGCACTTTCTGGGAAATGGAGGAAGATAGTGGAGAGTCAGTTTTAGTGTCATCAAAAAAATGCCCATATTACTTGGCTCTTCTTTAAATAGGATACTTGGATTAGGAACAAAGACTCTGCTGGAAAAGGAGTTTAATTATCACCAACCTTCTCAAAGCAAGGCACAAAACAACCACTGTGGGATTTCAGATCTGTCAGCAATCTCTCTTATAGTTCACTCATCACAAGGCCCCTGGATTTAACAAGCACTAGGCCTCACCCACTTCAAAGACTATGGGGAAACCCACCTCTTCAACAAAAGTCTCCTTTGAGCCTATGTGGAGTGATCTTATTTTTTTTCTTACTCTTCATTCCAGAGGTTAATTCCAGAGTTTGCTGATACAATATTCTTGAACAATAGACTCTGCAAACCTAAACACTTATTGACTGACATTCTCCTGTTTAAGATGCATAGAGTTATTGTGATTCAAGTAATGTTCTAGGTGTTGATTTTTATGAAAGCCTACAATTCAAGAGATGCAACATTTCATTTGATTCATGTGGTGGCTACAGAGTGCCTTGTAGTGACAGAAAATTGAAAGTAATATTTATTAGTGATTACCAGATTTCAAGAACTTCTGATCCATCTGCCTGACATAAATCCTACAAATCTGAGACATTTTAAATAGATTGTCATATACTATAATCACTTTTTAAGTTCTTTTGGGGTCAGGAGTATATGTATTTATTATTACTTATTTTTCTCTTGGCTCATTTCGTGCATTCTCAAGAAACAAAATTTGGCCTAAACACTTTCTTTTCTATTGATGTATAATAAAAAATACAGATAATTTGCCACATGACAGATATATACTGATCATCTCCACATGAAATAGATTCTATGCATTACTTTTTTTGTACAGGTGAAGAAACTTAAACATAGAACAGTTAGGTAGCTTGCCCAAGGTCTCACTGAAGACCCAAAATTCTCACTTAGCTGCCTGTTCTCTTAACAATACCTTAATCTACCCATCTATCAACTGTAGCTCTGTACAAATCCTTCTCCCTCTGATCTTTTCTCAGAACTCTTGGACTCCAAATCCTTTGCTGCATCCCTAAGGCATTGGCTGTGTCATTTATTTAGAGTGTATCATGTACCATTTTCCACTCTCAGTTATCTAAGCTGACTAACAACTTCGGTAGCCAGATCCCTAATCTTGTATCACCAAGAACCTAAACCCAGTGTCATCTTTATGACTCAAAGCTTAGCAGTTGCTTGATTTTATAACATTTTTAGAAGAATTAAAACTGCTGTATACAAAACATTTTTAAAAATATAGTTTTGAATAACAGAGTCATAGATTTTAATATAATGATTTAAACACTCTATATATAGCTGACCGATATATATGCAGTGTTTATTGTCACACAGAATAGGAAGGAAAAATTGAAAAACTTTATTCATTTATGAACCTTATAATGATTAGCCAAGTCATATCCGTCAAAAGTAGGCACTGATTACAGGCAAATAAGATTTCACAAGCCCCAGTGAGCTAGATTGCTTAATATCAATACAAATTCTTATTCCCTGATACATAAGAATGAGAAAAAGAAGTGATTAAGAGAGGCCTACACCCGCCCAACCTCTTAGAAAGTAAAAGATCTCTGTATCACTTTTCCTCTGATATTAGGAATGAGGACTCCAAACTAACATAGATGAGGACTTAAACTTGAATAAAACTTTTTTTTTTTCTTTTCCTGGCACTAGTTGATCATGATAATTTTCTCAGATTTTCCAGTTCCAACCACTAGATGTCATGCAGAGACCACAAAGTAGGATATCTTGGTATTTTTTTCATATCAATGTTACCAATTTTGTGCACTTCAAAATTTAAGGTGGTTCAGAAAATTTTGAAGTGCCAGGCATTAAAGCTGTAGGCCAGTACAATTTATTTTACAGACTGTGCTCATATGCTGTATGGCACAAGTATATAGAATAAGAAGCGTCACCTCATTAACTATGAAGTGTTATTTCAAGAATCTGAAAAATTAATTCAAGTGGGGAGGAAGGGGAGGGGAGGGGGGGGAGAGAGAGAGAGAGAGAGAGAGAGAGAGAGAGAGAGAGAGAGAGAGAGAGAGAGAGAGAGAGAGAGAGAGAAAGAGAGAGAAAGAGAGAGATTGATTCCAAAGTCCTCCTAGGTCAGTAATCATGTACTTTACCCTAGCAGGGCAAACTTGGAATTCAAGGAACTGGAAAAAAGAGTCATTTAATAGAAAAAAATCCAAAGGATTTGAACTCAGGAAGTTTTTGGACTAAACACTAGATTGGCCATGTGCTAATAGAGTAAACCTGCTATAATACTTAACATCTGTGAGTATCTATTTTCCGGTCTGTGAAATGAGAGCAGTGATTGTTACATGATTATAAAGATTGAAGAAAATACTGCATATGGATCATTTGGAAGATTTCTTGGCATAGTTTAGGTGTTCAATAAATCCATTGTGTTTAAATTAGTGAACTCATCATAATTAAACTACGAAATAGAAGTTTGGAACCCATATAATTTAGAAGAGGAGAGTCAAGTATGATTTCTATATGAAGTCAGAAGTGAGCTCAGTCTTCAAGGATGAATAGGTGTTCCTCAGAAAGAGAAAGGGGATTCCAGACCATGGAAGTTTATAGGCTTTGTTTAAGAAGGAGCAAGCCTGATTCATCTGATAAATGCCAAAACAAGTTTGTTAAGACTGAAACAGGAGTGGAGAGGGAGTGAATAGTATGGGCACAGGAATAGAACTTTTTAAAAATCTTTTTTGTCAGGCAGGAGAATAATTATAAAGTTTCATATAAGCGATATTAATAACATGTTTTGTTGTATACAATTGAAGTTTTTGTTTGTTTGTTTGACTTGAGTCAGAGTGTCACTCTGTTGCCCAGGCTGGAGTACAGTGGCATGTTCAGGCCTACTGCAGCCTCAACCTGCTAGGCTCAGGTGATCCTTCCACCTCAACCTCCCAAGTAGCTGGAACTATAGGTGTGTACCACCACACCTGGCTAATAATTTGATATATTGTAGAGACAAGGTCTTTCTAAGTTTCCCAGGCTGGTCTTGAAACCCTGGGCTCAGGCAATTTTCTCACCTCTGCCTCCTAAACTGCTGGGATTACAGGTTTTTGAAAAATTAAAATTAGATGAATCACACAATTAGATGCATTTTTTAAATAAAGATTTCCTTGCTTTGAGTGTATAAGTTGTATTTGAAGGGTCTAAGATTGCTGCCTGAGAAGTTGCTTAATTGATTGCAAAAATGGCTTAGGACCTAATATAAAGCTATGTTTTTTTTTTTGAGTTGGAGTCTCACTCTGTCACCCAGACTAGAGTGCAGTGGCCGCT
>NW_007253742.1:0-7054 GCF_000164805.1 Carlito syrichta | reverse complement strand
CGGCATGGTAGCGCATGCCTGTAGTTCCGGCTACTTGGAAGGCTGAGGCGGAAAGATTGCCGGAGCCCAGCAGGTTGAGGCTGCGGTGGCCCGGAGTGGCCACTGCACTCCAGTCTGGGCAACAGAGTGACTCCAACTCAAAAAAAAAAAAAAAAAAGAAAGAAAATGAAGTGGATTGATATAGAATCTGTTGTTTTTGCTTAGGAAATAAGTGAAAGAAATCATACCTGAGATGGTGAAGAAAAGATCAATAGGTTATGAGTGAATAGGATCAAATGCCTTAATACATTGGAAGTTGTCAATATACATCAGGATCTCAGAAGAGAGTTATAGAGACATAAATTCTGGAGTCAGCAAATTATAAGTGAGGGGTGAGGCAACTGGAAGAAGACTAAGTAGTCCAAAAAGATTACATTGATCGAAAATAAAAGATCATCTGATTTTAAGCACAGAAACATCTCAGAAATGGCTAAGTGAAAGACAAGAAAAGATCTGCAATTCAGTTTGGTTATATAAGCAAAAAAGAAGTTCAAAATCATTTATGTGTTGTTTGTGAATAGATAACTTCCACTAGTAGGAGAGAAGAGATAGAAGATAGAAAGATAGGAAAAAAAGAGAGAATTGACCTCTTAAAAATAAAAAATTCTCAAGGATGTAAAAGAAGATGGGATCTAGACCCAGACAGAGCTTATTAGAAAGATAAAACATCTCTCCAAACATATAATTCAAAACATAAGCAATAATAAACCAAAGTAAGTATAAGAAATGCCAACAAAATTTGTAGAATTAAAAAATAAAATATCTCAACCACTACCCCATAAAACAAGTCTTGAATCAAAAGAAAATTTATAAAACTAAATCATGGATTTTAACCCTAAGAACTATACTAGATGTAAAATCCTTTCTAAAGTGCATAATATATACTGAAATACGCACACACACATACACACACATGCACACATATGTACATATCATTTAAAAATAAAACCATAAAGACTTTCTTCATCTAATGATATAATCATATGGTTTTTGTTTTTAACATTTTTAAATGTATTGAATTGAGTTTATGGTCTTGTGGATGTTGAACCAGCCCTGCATCCTGGGAATGATTCTTGAGATGTATTGTTGGATCCAATTTTCTAGAATCTTACTGTGAATTTTTGCATCTGTGGTCATCAAGAAAATTGACTTGTCATTCTCTTTCCTTCTTGGGCCTTTACCTGATTTGGGTATCAGTGTGATGTTAACTTCATAAAATGATCTGGGGAGAGTTTCTGCTTTCTTGATTGCCCAGAATATTAGAAATTACCTTGTATGCAGTCCAACAATCCACCTTCTGGGAATATATCCAGAGAAACAAAAATCATTCTACAAAAAGACACTTGCACACACATGTTTATTGCCACACTATTCACAATGGCAAAAACATGGACTCAATCCTGCTGAGCATCAAAAGTAGACTGAAAGAAAACAATGGGCTACATATGCATGATGGAATATTATGCTGCCATAAAGAAGAACAAAATCATGAACTTCACAGCAGATTGAGCTGGAGACAATCATGCATAGTGATCTATCACAGAAACAAAGAACAAAATATCACATGCTTCCACTCATAAGCGGGAACTGAACATTAATCACAATAGCAAAAGGGAGGGATTAGCAGTAGCAGGACACTGCCAGAGGAGGGCGGAAGGGAGGACATAGGACAAAACAAAGGGTACCTGGTCCTAAACTAGGGGAAGTGGGGACCAGTTGGAGGCCCAAACTTCACCTGCATGTAGATTACTTATGTACCTGATCCTGACTTTCATTCCATATCTTTATAATAAAATAAAGTAAAAAAAAGAGAAGAATTTCTACTCTTCATGTATTCTTTGCTTACAGCAACAAATCCTGCAAGTCAACTTATAAGTAAGGCCATTTTTTTCCTCAAACACCATAATTCTCTGCCTGAATAGTTTACTTTTTGAACATGAATGCAACTTTAATTTTATGAATAAGGCTAAGTCTAATTTTTATGTTAACATAATTTTGAATTTTCTATATATAAAAATAACATTGAGATTATTCTAAAAACCAAAATCAAAATGTTAAAGATGGCATTTAAGTACCATATCCTTTCATTAAAGATTGGGCACAACTCACACCTGTAATTCTAGTTACTTTGAAAGGCCAAGACAGGAGAATTGCTTGAGCCCAGACATTTGAGACCAGCCTAGGCAACGTAACAAGACCCTGTCTCTATTTTAAAATAATAATTTTAAAAAATGACATCCTTACAGTTAAATAGTTCACTAAAATAAGAAGCATTGTGATTTGAAGTTTGTTCTAGAATATACAGGAATTTTAAATATGAAAGAGGAAACTACAGAATTCATATTTTAATTAATTTTTATATTTTAATGTTAATTATTAGTATTTTATCTACAAAGGTGAAACTATGAAATTTACTTTTCACCTCTTCAAACTTTCTTGGTTTTCAAGACCTTTTCCAAATCCAAAAACATTTGATGTTTTTCAGAATTCATTGAAGCGACTGAACTGTTTGATAGGATTGCTTACCATGACCACATTCACCACATGATTTTTAGCTTTGTTTTACTCCCTGAAAGCTGTATATTTTCACCTTAAATTCCTGCTAATAAGGATTCTTGTAATAATGTCTTAGAGAGTAAGGGAAAAGAAGACAGAAAAATAACTGATTTGTTTCTACTTTGAATTTGATTTCAAATATGCACACCCCAACTACGTAATTCTGTACACAGGGATCTCATTGTTTATTTTCATAGTTGCTGCTTTATTTGAAATTTTGTCTCTAAAGTTTATATTTGGCAAGATCAATAATAAAAATAAGCTGGTTTATATTTTTTCTTATTCCAGGATGTGCATGAATATATGTGTGTATATGTTTTAATTTCTAGTGGCCTGTCCAGATGAAGGTATTGGTATTGGAGACATGGCAACCCATGCGAGAGTATTTATATATACTAGAGAGGCAAAAATCACTTTGGTGAAATCCTATTTTAAATCAGTTTTACATTGGTAATGTTAAAACTGTATGTCTCTTCAATTTCTTTACTTCTCCCTTTCTCCTCTACTCTTGCTCAGAAAAGCCTTTGAATTCAATTCACTTGCATTTATTAATAAAAATTCTTCAATTTCAGGTTTTTAAAAGTTATTGGAAGCAGATCTCTTTTCCTTATAAATTTACACAATAAAACATTTACTTTTATAAGTTATGTGTATCTAGATGGTGATGTTATTGTTAGGGAAAAAAATGAGAGCATTTGGTAACTATGGCAACATGTGATGTTTCAAAAGAAATATGAACTTTTTTTCCTTGAAGAAATTAGATCTTTCCCTTGACTAGTACTTAGGGATCCAAGTGTAGAAGAGAAATAGGATTTTTTAAAGCTCACTATTTTCGTCTTTTTTTTTTGGAAAATTTTCACTCAGCCACATCTGACAGGATAAAAGACTAAATTTGAGGTTGCCAAAATAAAATTTCTCTTGTAATTTGCCAACATCTAGTCCATGTTAAGGTAAGCAAACACAATTGATTACCATTTATCTAAAATTTAAGCAATAATAATGTGAAAAAATGAATATTGTCTGTTTTATTTCTTTTTTCTCTAAAATCCCACAAAAGTGAATATTCTGAGTATAGAAGTGTATTGTAATTTGTTACATCTGATATCAGTCATTATGTAATAATGCAATCCAACTTCTAAGTCTATAGTTTTAAATAAAAAACTTATTTTTACCCAAAGATTTTGAAACACTATGACTATGAATTATTATCTAAATTAGACTAATTTTGGGTGCTATTTTCAGAGTTCAGTGTGAGTTATTTGTGTATGGAATCTGTGACAATGATGACAGTAAGATATGACTCTAGCCATCAGCCTAAAACTGATCTCATTACAAGCTCAAGGAAGAGGTGAACATGCTGAAGTTTGTAGATGGGTACAAATGCAAGGGTAATGCCAATTGCAAGATAGAGCTTAGATAAACTAGTAGAATAAGCTAATTTCTATTTTAAAAAAGTCAGAGACAGGACAAAAATATTTCATTAGTCAACAATAAGGCATCAAATCCATGCTTGTGTATGAATAAGATACAGAAGACACAGAGATAGTGAAGAAATTCACGTTTGGTCTGGTAGGAATGATGTAGACAAAAGATGAGTAAAATAGAGTGGCTATGCCAGTAATTTTATGAGATTTTTTGATGTTTTAAAAATATTGACCTTTTGAACATCTCATAGGATGTATGGAATATTTAATTAGTTAGAATATTTTGTTGAACAAAGGATATTTGGCTCATTACTATGAGAAGTCAGGGTCAGTTAGAGGCCCAAACTTAACTTGCATGCAGTCTATTTACATAGTTAATCCTCACTTGTATCCCACATTCCTATAATAAAATACAATTTAAAAAAAATAGTATTTTGTTGACACAAAACACAGATTTTCTACTCATTCTAGGAAAATGAAACTTTAATGTATATAAGTATAAACAAGAGAATACATCAGAGAGAGAGAGAGAGAGAGAGAGAGAGAGAGAGAGAGAGAGAAATCACTAAGTGTTGCTTCTTCTTTCAAGAAAGTAAGGACAGCCAGCCAGGCATGGTGACTAATGCCTGTATTCCCAGCACCTGGGGAGGCAGAGGAGAGAATTGCCTGAGACTAGGACTTTGAGACCTGCCTGGGCGACTTGGTGAAAACTCATCTGTATAATAAATCAAAAAAATTAGCTGGACGTGGTAGCATGTGCTTGCAGTTCCAGCTACTTGGGAAGACTGAAGCAGAAAGATCACATGAACCCAGCAGGTTGAGGCTGCAGTGGCCTTGAGCCTGCAACTGCATTCTGCCCTGGATGACAGAGTGAGACTCCAACTCAAAAAAAAAAAAAAAAAAAAAATTTCCAGGAATCTTTTAATTTCTATTTTGATTTCCGTGTTGACACAGGAGTTGTTTAGTATCATGCTGTTTAGTGTCCATGTCTTTGTGGCTTTTGGGGAAGCTTCGTTGGTATTGATATTTATTTTTATTCCACTGTGGTCTGAGAAGATGCATGGCAGTAGTTCAATCTTATGGAATTTGTTTATGCTTTATTTATGGTTGAGGATGTGGTCGATCTTAGAGTATGTTCCATGAGATAATGAGTAGAATGTATATTCTGTGGCTGATGGGTGGATTGTTCTGTAGGTATCAATTAAGTTAATTTGATCAAGCATCACATCGAGGTTCTGGATCTCCTTGTTGACTTTTTGTCTTGATGATCTGTCTAGGGTTGTGAATGGAGTATTTACGTTCCTAGCTATGATAAAGCTAGAGTCAATATCTTTTTTCAGTTTACCTAGAAGTTGCTTTTTGAAAGTTGGTGCTTCCATGTTGGGTGCACATATGTTTAGAATGGACATTTCTTGCTGATTGATTGAAACTTTTATCATTATGTAGTGACCTTTCATAACTTTTAAATTTTTTGATAGTCTAAAGGGTATTTTGTCTGATATTAAGATTGCAACTCTTGTTTTCTTTTGTGTTCTGTTTGCCTGAAATTTTGCTTTCCATCCTCTTACTCTGAGTCTGTGAGTGTTCTTCTTGGTGAGAGGAGTCTCTTGGAGACAACATATTGTTGCATCATGATATGTATCCAATTTGTCATTCTATGTCTTTTTAGTGGGGCAGGCTAATTATTGAGATGTGAGAGTCTATCCCTGTCATGAGGTTCTTATTTATCCCTGTCATGAGGTTCTTATAGGGTTTGTTACTACTGTTGCTGTGTGTTTGTTTGTTGTCTTTCTTTTGATTTTTGGGTTGACTTATGTGTGTTTCCATCTTTTTTCCTGCGTTCTTGGGAAGGGCATTGTTGTTCTTTATTTTCTTTCTTCTATGTTTAATACTTTCTTAAGTATTTCTTGTAGAGCTGGTCTGGAGGTGAAGAAACATCTTACACAAATCTCTGAGATGTCATGAAAACAGTACTAAGAGAGGAATTCATAGCTTTACAAATGCACATAATGAAAGTGGAAAGATCACAAGTTAACTGCCTAAAAAATCACCAAAGAAAGCTGGAAAATCAAGCACCAAAATCCTAACTTCACCAGAGGAATCCAGATCACCAAAATGAAAGTCCAAATTCAGGACACAGAAGACAAAAATAAAATATAAAAAATCAATGAAACAAAAAGCTGATTCTTTGAAAAAATAAACAAGATTGATAGACCCCTTAGCTAGAATTACCAAGAAAAATTCCAAATAAACACAATATAAATGCAAAAGATAGAATCACAACTGACCCAAATGAAATACAAAAGATTGGGAGAGGGAACAAGATGGTGATGGCATAGGTGAACTTGTGAGATTCTCCGAATGTGAGTTCCCAAAAAGACTCTTACTTTTCTTCTCCCATCCCCCAGCCCACCACCAGTCATGCTGGTCCAAGGCCTGGGGACATTCGGTCCCACACAGGGCCAGATATTGTGGCCCCCTGCTGCTACTGTTCCACCACGTGCGTGGGAGTCTCAGGTCTCAGATAGCTCCCTGGCTACATCGTCTCTCGCCCGGCACCCAGCACCAAGCTGCCGGTCACTCAGGGAGGCTCTGGGTGCCTGCGCCTCAGAGACACCGCTCCCATTCCTGGCTGAAGTACCCTGTGGGGGGCCAAGGGCCACTCTCACCACTCACCACCTGCCCATTGGAGTTGTGGAGCTCTGGAGCTCCGGGCCCACCCTGGCTGAGCCACTCAGCACATAACCCCAAGCTTGGGGACCCAGACAAGCAGAGAGAAAGGGATGTACCAAAGAGAATCTACCTCCACCTTTCTCCAGGCAGAGATTTCCATTGCCCTGCCCACCTATCAACAAACTCCACCTCAGTTCCTAAGGAACCAAGACTACCTACAGCTGAACAGACGGATTGTAAGGCAGAGGGAAATAGATTTCAACGTGCTCATATACATGTTTGTGGATGCTAGAATCAGCATATACATTCTGAACCACAGCTTCCCTCTCAATTAAACCTCAAAACTGCAAAAAGTACAGATT
>NW_007253741.1:0-6782 GCF_000164805.1 Carlito syrichta | reverse complement strand
ATTTGGATGGATTTAGAGTTGATCTTACTGAGTGATTTATACAGAAACAAAGAACAGAGTACCATATGTTCTCACTCATAAGTGAAACTTGAACAATTATAGCACTGTAAGAAAGGGATTGGCAGTAGTGGGAAACTTTCAGGGGAGGGGAGTGGGATTGGCAGTTGAAGGAAACTGCTAGGGGAAGGAGGGGCACACCTCATCAATAAGGTACCTGCATAATCAACATTTGTATACCTAACCCTGAATTATACCTCGCATCTTCATAATAATTTTTTAAAAAGAAGGAACATAGCTATGTTCAAAATAATAAAAGGCATAAATGAATGTCACATAACTAAAATCATACTGAATGAGGAAAAGTTAAATCATTCCCCATCAGAACCAGAACAAAAGTAAGCCCCCCCTTGCACCACTCCTAGTCAACCTAGTACTGGAAGTTATAACAGAACAACCTAACTGAAAGAAATAACAGTTATCAAAATTAGAAAGAAAAAAACAATCTCTATTTGATGACAAATGATCTTATACCTAGAAAATCCTAAAGACTATTTCAAAAGAGTCCTAGACTTGATAAGGGAATTCAGTACTGTCTCAGGTTACAAAAGCAACACACACAAATTACACTGCTGTATGCCAATATAGACCAGGCTGAGAATCAAATCAGAAACTCTACACCATTTATAATAGTGACCAAAAATTAGAAAAACTAGGAATATATTAAACCAAGAATGTCAAACCTCTCTAAATAAGAACTACGGGCCAGGCTCGGTGGCTCAGTCTGTAATCTCAGCACTTTGGAAGGTCGAGGCGAGTGGATTGCCTGAGCCAGCAGGCTCAAGACCAGCCCAGGCAACTTCAAGAGACGTTGTCTCTACAATAAATCAAAAATTGTTCAGGCGTGGTAGCAAGTGCCTGTAGTTCCAGCTACATGGAATGCTGAGGTGGAGGGTCACCAGAGACCAGCAGGTCGACTCTGGAGTGACTTTGAGTGTGCCACAGTACTGTAGCCTGGGCGACAGAGTGAAACTCCAGCTAAGAGAGAGAGAGAGAGAGAGAGAGAGAGAGAGAGAGAGAGAGAGAGAGAAAGAAAAAAAGAAAGAAAGAAAGAAAGAAAGAAAGAAAGAAAGAAAGAAAGAAAGAAAGAAAGAAAGAAAGAAAGAAAGAAAGAAGAGCAGAACACTGATTAAAGAAATCGTAGAGGACACAGTCAAATAGAAAAAAATTTCATTTTGATGAATTGGGAGAATTAACATAGTTAAAATGACCATGTAACCTAAAGTAATCAACAGATTCCATGCACTCACTATGTCATATTTCAGAGAATTAGAAAAAACAATTCTAAAATTTATATGGAACCAAAGAAGAGCCCAGCAGCCAAAAATAATACTTAGCAGAAAGAACAAAGCTAGAGGTATCACATTGCCCACATACAAATTATACTGCAAGGCTATAGTAACCAAAACAGCATGTACTGGTACCAGAGCAGACACATGGACCAATGGAACAAAACAGGGGATCAAGAAATAAACCCAATACCTACATCCAACTGATCTTTGCAAAGCAGACAAAAAATATATTTTGGGGAAAGGACACCCTATACAGCAAATGGTGCTAGGAAATTTGGATAGCCACATGCAGAACTGAAACCTGATTCCTATCTCTTACCATATATAAAACTTAACTCAAGATGGATTAAAGTCTTAAATGTCAGACCTTAAACCATAAGAATCTGAGAAGAAAACCTGGCAAGAATTTATCTGGACAATGGCCTAGGCACAGAATTTATAGCTAAGACTACAAAAGCAAATGCAACAAAAACAAAAGTAAACTAGCGGGACTTAATTAAACTAAAAAGCTTTGCAGAGCAAAAGAAATAATTAACAGAGTCAATAGCCAACTTACAGAATATATTTGCAGACAACACATGTAACAATGGATGAACATCTATTATCTACAAAAAATCAAACCAAAGAAAGAAAAAAGCACAGATCCACATTTAAAATTGGGAAAATGACATAGACATTTCTCAAAAAAACCACAAATGACCTAAGAAACATATCTTTTAAATGCTCACCTCTAATCACTAGGGAAATACAAATTAAAACCACCTGAAGATACCACCTTAAACCAAACATAATGGCCATTTTTAAAAAAAATCAGAAAACAATAAATGTTGGTGTAGATGCAGTGACAAAGGAACATTTATACACTGTTAGTGGGAGTAGAAATTATTACAATCTCTGTGGAAATCAATATGATATTATGTTTAGAGCAGCAACTCACAATTGCAAAGATGTGGAACCAACCTAAATAATGCTTATCAACTGGACAGTGCATAAAAAAATTTACACCATGGATACCGGTTAGTTATAAAAAAAAGAATTAATGTTTTTGCAGTATCCTGGATGGAATTAGAGACCATTATTCTAAGTGAAATAATGTAGAAATGGAAATTAAAAACTAAATACTGCATGGTATCACTTATTCGAGAGAGCTAAGGTAAGAGTCAACAAAGGTGTAAATAATGGTATCATGCACCATGAAGACTCTGAAGGGGGAAGGTGAGAAGAGGAAGAAGGTTGAAAAACCAACGATTGAATACAACGTGCACTAGTAAGTGTGATGGGGACACTTAAAGCCCAGACTTCTTCACCATTATACAAGGCGGCCATGTAACAAAAAAACTATTTGTATCTCTAAAACTATTGCAATTTTTAAAAGATATGAAGATTTAAAAACACACTCATGCATAATGAGATACCACTTTACACCTGTCAGAAAATCTGTTATCAAAAAGACAGAAGACAAGTGTTGATTAAGATGTGGAGAAGTTGAAATTACTGTATACAGTTGGTGGGAATGTAGTAGTATAACCAATATAAAAAACACTACGGCGGTTCCTCAACAAATTAACAAGAAAATCACCATATTATCCAAACAATTCACGTTGGGGTTTTTATTTTTAAAAAAGAAATCAAGATACTGAAGACATATTAGCACTCCCATGTATTGAAGCACATAGACAAGATGTGGAAAAAACATAAATGTCTATCAAAAGATAAATGAATTAAGAAAAAACAACTAAAAAGAGAAACAGAGGAACAATAACAACAGCAGCAACACCAGCAACAACAATAGAAGCAACGTCCTCCCTCCAAATATATAATAATGTGGCAAGTATAATCATTGACATACCAGTAAATACTTTAAATGTAAATAACCACAATGTACCAAATAAAAGACATTTTATAAAACATAGTTTCAAAAAATAGACGTTCATAAAAAGGACTTTATAAAACAAAACAAAAAGGTACTCAACTGCTTGCTGTTTATAAGAAACTTACTTGAAACCTGGCATAGGTAGGTTAACAGTAAAGGGATGGATTAAGACATATATATAAAAAGTAAGAGTGGTTATTTTGATATCAGATAGAGTGACCTTGAAGCCAAGAAAATTACCAGGCATGAACTGGCCAAGTCCATAAGCAATCAAAAAATTGAATTTCTAATTTAAAATTTCTGAAGCATAAATCCTCAGGTTCAGATTGCTTAATCAGAGACTATTACTTAACATCTCAAGAATGATTAGCACCAATTTTACACAATGTTTTCCAAAAAAACTAAAGAATAAGGAAGATGTCTCAACTTATTTTGTGAACTCAGCACTACAAACAAGGCAAAAACATTTTTAAAAAGAGAGAGAATGAAGAAGAAAAGAATGAGGAGAAAGGAAAAAGAAAGAAAAATACAAAACAATATGTTTTGCAAATTTAGAAGAGAATATTCAACAAAGGTAGCAAATGACCCCAACAATGTATACAAGAAATGATGCACTAAAATTAAGTGGAATTTACCTCAGATAAGTCAGTCTTGAGCAATATTTTTAAAATAATGTAAAGGAATCACCATATTAATAGGCTAATAAAAAATACCATCAGTTGATGCACAAAAGTGTTTGATGAATTCAGCATCTATTCATCATAAAATCTCTAAGATAAATAAGAAAAGAGAACTATCTCTATATACAAAATCTCATTTACGCTTATGGAGATTCTTTATAGAGATAGCTCTCCATTGTATTAAATATTACATTTAATGGTGAAAGACCAAGTGCTTTTCTCTGAGGTTGTGAACAAGACAAGATTGTTCACATTCACCTCATTTATTGTATGTATTGCAGCACAAAAATGAAGTCATTGGACAAAATTGGAAATACTTAAAATAAAAACAAACAATATTTGAAAATAATGTACTGGAATTACAATAAACAGGATACTACAAAGAGTTAAACTGAGAAAAGATTCATAAAAATTATCTAATCTGGAAAAAAAAAACCAGCAAAATGTTGGAAAAATGTCAACAGTACTTTAAGTAACTAGAGGAAAAGTCTAACAGGCATTCACTGGAGTCCTGAAAAGGGAAGAGATAGGTGCAAGAAAAATAAATTGAGGAAATAATAGTTTGAATATTTGAGAAAGATGTCAATTTAGACATTCAAGAAGTAAACCTCAAACCGGAGATACCAAAATGTATATCTATACATATTTGTATAAACTTCTGAATATTCAAGATAGAGAAGCAATACTCATGCCACTTTAAAACTTAGTGTATATGGAAAAGCAAGGATTTAAATAACTGCAGATTTCTTATCAGAAACCATGAAGACAGAAGACAGTGGCACATCCTTAAAGCCCAGACGTGCTGCAAAATGAGGTTTTGGTCAACATCAGACTGCATGACAGTGGTCCTATAAGATCATATTGGAGCAGAACAATTTCTAGTGTCTAGTGACATTGTAGATGTTGTGAAGTTGTATCACACACATTACTGACATTTGCAGTGATGTCAGTGTACACAAATCTGCTGCACTGCCAGTCATATACAAGTATAGGACATCCAATTATATGCACTACATAAGGTTTGATGTGATCAT
Organism: Carlito syrichta; assembly: GCF_000164805.1. NCBI lineage: Eukaryota > Metazoa > Chordata > Mammalia > Primates > Tarsiidae > Carlito > Carlito syrichta. The sequence continues at coordinate 1,846 of NW_007253741.1, read as the reverse complement.
AAATGACTACGTTAATGGTGTATATATTTACTGTATTATACTTTTGTAATTATTTTGTTATACACTCCTTTTATTTATCTAAAAATTTAACTGTGAAACAGCCTTAACAGAGTTGTTCCATTATCATAGAAGATAACAACTCTATGTGTTTAAATTGTCACTGAAGACCTTCCAGTGGAACAAGATACAGAAGAGGAAGATAGTGATAGCAGTGATCCTCAACCCGTGCAGGCCTAGGCTAATGTGTGTGTTTGTGTCTTAGTTTTTAACACAAAGTCTAAAAGGTTAAAAAATAAAAATAGAGAAAAGCATTTAGAATAGGGATATAAAGAAAGAAAATGCTTTTGAACAGCTGTACAATGTGTTTGTGGTTTAAGATAAGTATTATTATAAGCTAAGTAAACTTATAAACATAAAAAAGTTGGGAAAATATAAAGTAAAAACTAGCAGTAAGCTAAGGTTCATTTATTACTGAGGAAAGAAAAGTATTTTTTATAAATTTAGAATACTCTAAGTATGGCGTTTATAAACTCTACAGTGGTGTCAATAATATCCTAGGCCTTTATTCATGACTCACTCACTGACTCATTAAGAGCAATTTCCAGTCCTGAAAGTTTCATTCATAGTAAGTACTCTCTACTACTGTACCATTTCTAATCTTTTATTGCATATTTTTACTCTACCTTTCCTATGTTAAAGTATGTTTAGATACACAAACACTTAGCATCGTGTTCCCATTGCCTGCAGTGTTTTGGTGTAGTAACATGCTGTTCAGGTTTATACCCTTGAACCAATAGGCTGTACCATACAGCCTAGTTGTGTAGTAGGCTCTACTATCTAGGTTTGCATAAGTAGGCTCTGTGTTGTTTGTCCAATGATGAGGTCACTAACAATGCGTTTCCCATAAGATAGCCTTGTGGTTAAACTACATGCAACTGTATTTAAATGAAAATATTTTCAACTACATATCCCCTACTCAACAATATCTATAAGCATTGACATTAAAATAAGCATTTTCCAGGGAAGGAAACCTAAGATAACTGGTTACCAGCGGAGCTGCTCTTACAAAGGAATAATGCCAAAGGAAGTTTTTCAGACTGTAAGAATATTATACCATAGGAAAATTTACTAAAATAGCAATGAAGAAAGAGCAAGAAAAATGATCAGTATCTTGAAGTACACTAGATTCTTTTTCTTCACTTAAGTGCTAAAAAATATGCATGACTGTAAAAAGCAAAACTTGCCATGTTGCCTTTGTGAGGAGAGATAGAGTGTATACAAATAAACTATGCAAGTAACTATAACAAAATTGAAAGAGGTTTTGGAGTTTAACTTTAAAAGATGAGTTAATATTACCTCTAAAAAGACTGGGAAAAGATGCATGTATCTTTTATATCTATTTTGTTATAGATAAAAAAGATATCTAGATTTGCATATAGTATATATTTAAATATCTGTATCTGTATATATGCATGTAGAGGGAGACTAAAAAAAAAAGGAATAATATTTTGGAGGCCGAGCCCCTTGTAGTTTACTCCTAATTTGTTCCTACAGATAAAACTGTCAACCAGTTTTTATCTGAAAATCTTGAAAAGATTGCATCATGACTTGCAGAGGAAACCTTTCGAGTTTTGTCATTTAGGAGACTGAGTATTCCACTATGACACCTCACTGAGTGTTCAGCAGTATTTGACCATAAAAAATAATGGCATGAAACCCATGCCCCAACTTCCCCATTCACCCTATCTCATGCTAAGCGACTTTTATCTTGTTTTCCTGGAAGATGAAGTCCTCAGAAGGAAACATTTTGCCAGTGTGGAAAAGATGAAACCAAAAATGGCAGAAG
>NW_007253740.1:467798-483385 GCF_000164805.1 Carlito syrichta | reverse complement strand
AAAAAAAAAAAAAAAAAAAGGCAGGGTAGAGGAGCAGGCAGAGAGTAAAGAACAGGCTGTTATTTACAAAGGACACACACCTGCACAGGTGAAGACCTGTAATGTGATCAGAAAGGTGGTGTACCAGCAAATTAAGCACAATCTTTAGCAGAGATCAAAAGCGGGTGTAACTGTCCACAGAAGGCCTGGGGTGCCATACTGCTGGGCAAACCAGGCCGGCTTCTGCGGGTGCAGAACTCACCCCCGTGGAACGAGCTCAGACTTGCTGGGTCAGAGGAAGCCCATCCACTCTCAGGCCTTGGCTTGCAAGCTCTTTACTGAATTAAAACCCTCCAAGGAGTCTGCTTTAAGAAGTAGTGAAGCCAGGCATAGTGGCTCACGCCTGTCAATCCAGCACTTTGGGAGGCCAAGGCAAGAGGATTGCCTGAGCCCATGGCTTTGAGACCAGCCCGGGCAACTTGGTGAGACCTCATCTCTACAATAAACAAACAAACAAACAAACAAACAAATAAATAGCTGGGCGTGGTGGCACGCGCCTGTAGTTCCAGCTACTTGGACGTCTGAGGCAGAAGGATCGCCTGAGCCCAGCAGGTTGAGGATGCAGTGGCTGTGAGCGTGCCACTCCACTCCAGCCTGGGCGACAGAGTGAGACTCTGACTCTAAAAAAAAAAACAAGATGAAGAAGAAGTAGAGAAATACCCCAGATTTGGGTTAGGAAGGTGTCTCAGACATGGGAGAATGAGCACAGGGTACCCGAAACGTAAAGCAGGGCTCCCTGGCCGGCATGCAAGTCATAGATCAGTTCACAGCCAGGCAATTCGCTCTCCACAGCGAGAACCCGAGAAGCCATCCGACACCTGCGAGCGGCCTGCCTGGGTGTGGATTTCAGGAACCTCGGGGCCTTTGATTCTTACGTGGTCACTCCCTTGGGTAAGTCAAGCGACAGAAGCTCTGAGATGGCTGAAAATACCACCGCCAGAAAGTCCCGGGGACTCCCACCTATGTCTGTGAACTGGATGATGGCAGGAAGCGTCGGACAAACACGTCCTCTTCTCCCCTTGCTTCCTTTAACTCCGAGAAAAGTGGCCTCAGCTTAGGCCACTGCCGTGCCACCAGGCAGGACAGATGCGGGACAGGATTGTAAATGACAAGGAAACAGAGACAGCCCCCCAGCGAGGTGGCAAAGTCTTTTGTGGATCTGGAGGGTGGACGCCACGCCGCCCACCCCGCCCGTGAGATGGCGACTGTCGTTCTTGCTGGAGCATTGCAGGGACATGACAGGGGCCCTCAACACCAGCATGGAAGGAAATCCTCAGACGAGCAGAGAGGGAAATCGGTTTGACAGCTTGTGGCTGCCACAGCTTCCTTAGCAAAGATAAGATCAGGATTGGGTTTATTTAAAAAGTGAGGCATTCTGGTGTCTACAGACCCCAAGATGTCTGTTCTTATTGTGTTTAATCTCTTGGCAGGAGCAAGAAAGAAGTCATTTTTGGGTAAACGCTGCTTAAAGTCATAGCCATTCCAAACTTGCAGAGCAAATTTGTAAACTGGAAATGACCTGAGACAAAGCCAGCACATCCTTGGCAACCCACCCTCCACAGGGCTTCAGCTGTGTTTTCTTAGAAACACAGACCATCTTTGTCAACAGAGCGCCGGACGCCCACTCAGAAGGTGCAACTGGTCGTCACACTCCAATTCCTCAGAACAGGGACGTGCAGATCCTTCCCAGAGAGTCCTTTCATCAGGCTTGCTAAGCAGAACTGCAAGTCTGGTGGCTTAAAACCTGCAGACGAAATATTCCTGAACTAAAGTGGTTTACAGAAAAAAGTTGGAATTACACCTACATAGGAGCTTCTCAGGCCTGGCTGCTCAGTGGAAGGCCCCGGGGAGCTTTGGGAAAACACTGACTCTGAGACCCATTCAATAGCGGTGAACCCAGACTCTCCAACAGGCCGACAGGTCACTGGCATGGTTCACAAAGTCAGGCGACGTTGATAAGGACCAGGGTGAGAAACCGTGGCCAAGAGCAGGGCTGTTCAAACCCGAACGGGCACAGGAGTGGAGTCTTCAGGTCCTGAATCTAAACCAGGCAGGTTTGGGAGGCCGGAGAGACTCCATTTCTTTTCTTTTCTTTTTTTTTTTGTTGAGTTGGAGTCTCACTCTGTTGCCCAGACTGGAGTGCAGTGGCCACTCCCGGCCACCGCAGCCTCGACCTGCTGGGCTCCAGCGATCCTTCCACCTCAGCCTTCCAAATAGCCGGAACTACAGGTGCATGCTACCACACCCGGCTGCTTTTTGATTTATTGTAGAGATGAGGTCTCGCCTGCCCAGGCAGGTCTCAAACCCACGGGCTCAGGCAATCCACTCACCTCAGCCTCCCAAAGGTGCGGGATTACAGGCTGAGCCACCGAGCCCGGCTTTCCATTTCTTTTTTTGTTTTTATTTTTTGTAGACACGAGGTCTCACTATGTGGCCCAGGCTGGTCTCAAACTCCCGGCCTCAACCGATCCTCCTGCCTCAGCCTCCCAAAGTGCTGGGATTACAGGCAGAACCTGCGTTGTTTTGTTTTTGTGTTTTTCCCTATGTAACTAACCCACACATGTAAGACTCTGTATTTCTAACAAGCTGCAGGGGGTGGGTTGCTCTCGGTCGTGGCCGCTCAGGATAATGAGGGTCTCCAGAACCGCCTCGTTCCTTATGAGGACCCAGATGGAGGGTTCTCACCAAGAACGTACAGTTCCAAGCCAGCCATCACCCTTCTGATCATTGTGGTCAAAAACAAAACTCAAAAACCTGTGGAGTGGATTGCCTGAGCCCGTGGGTTCAAGACCCGCTTGGGCGACTTGGCGAGACCTCATCTCTACAATAAATCAAAAAATTAGCCGGGCGTGGTAGCGCGCACCTGTAGTTCCGGCTCCTTGGAAGGCTGAGGTGCAAGTGGAGGGAAGGGCTAAGGAACCAGATAACAGCAGAAACCAGACACTCTTAAAAACAATTTTTGATTTCAGATCCTTTTTTCGGTAAATGTGACTTCAGCTAAAGAACAAGCAAGCAAATGTAAGATATTCCTATAATATAATATTATTTAGTCATAAAAAGGATAAAATTAGGGGTAGGGGTGGAGACACAACATCAATAAGGATACCTGACCTCCAACCAGGCAAAGTGGGGACCAAAGGGAGGCCCAAACTTTACCTATACGATGTCTATTTGTACACCTAATCCCGAATTGTACCCCACATCTTAAAAATAAAATGTAGGCCAGGGGCAGTGGCTCAACTTGTAATCCCAGCACTTTGGGAGGCCAAGGCGAGAGGATTGCCTGAGCCCAGGGGTTCGAGACAAGTCTGGGCAATTTGGTGAGACCTCGTCTCCACAATAAATCAAAAATAAGCTGGGAGTGGTAGTGAGCACCTGTAGTTCCAGCTACTTGGAAGGTTGAGGCGGAAGGATCGCCGGAACCCAGCAGGTTGAAGGCTGCGGTGACCATGAGTGTGCCACCGCACTCCAGCCTGGGCGACAGAATGAGACTCTGTCTCAAAAAAAAAAAAAAAAAAGTTAAAATATCCCGCACTTTGGGAGGCCGAGGTGAGTGGATTGCCTGAGCCCATGGGTTCGAGACCCGCTTGGGCGACTTGGCGAGACCTCATCTCTACAATAAATCAAAAAATTAGCCAGGCGTGGTAGCGCGCACCTGTAGTTCCGGCTCCTTGGAAGGCTGAGGCGGAAGGATCGCTGGAGCCCAGCCTGTCGAGGCTGCGGTGGGTAGGAGGGTGCCACTGCACTCCAGTCTGGGTGACAGAGTGAGACTCCAACTCAAAAAAAAAAAAAGTTAAAATATAAAAAACAAAGAAAATAAATAAATTAAAAGAATAAAATTTGATACATGCTACAACAGGGATAAACCATGGCAACATTATACTAATGAAAGAAGTCAGTCACAGAAGACCACAGAGTTTGTGATTCCATTTCTAGGAAATATCTAGAACAGGCAAGTTGACAGAGACAGAGGGTAAATTAGTGGTTGCCTAGGGTTGAGGAGTGGGGGAATTGGGCAGTGAGAGCGAAAAGTATAGAGTTTTTTTGAGATTAAGAAAGCATTCTAAAATTGTACTAAATGACTGTGGAACTGTATGCTCTCAATGAGTGAATTGTATGATATGTGAACTGTCATCTCGATAGAGCTGTTAAAAAAAAATTACAGGTGGCTCACACCTGTAATCCCAGGGAGGCTGAGGCGGGAGCATCGCTTGAAGCCAAAAGTTCAAGACTGACCTGAGCAACATTGTGAGACCGCATCGCTACAAAAAAAGAAAAAAAAAAAAAAAGCTGGACATGGTAGTGCACATCTGTAGTCCCATCTACTCAAGAAACTGAGGCTGAAGGACTGCTTGAGCTCAGAGGGTAGAGGCTGCAGTGAGCCAAGACTGCACCACTGCACTCCAGCCTGCGTGACAAGGTGAGACTCTGTCTCTAAAAAAAAAAAAATTTACTGAAAGGTCTAGGCAGTGGATATAATCAACCAAATATACAAAGAATAGGTAATATTTGCAATGTATATACTATATAAGTCTTTGTATATTATATATAATACACAGATATATGACGTATACAAATATAACATAAAACATGACGATGATGTACTTTCAGGAGCAAGTTCACCTTAAAAAAAAAAAGGAAGGAAGAAAAGGGAAACTACCCAACAGGCAAACAGGACATGCACAGCCAATTCACAAGGGAAGACAGGAAGGGCCAATGAACACAGGATAGAGGTTTCACCCTGAGGACATCAGAAAGATGCACATTCATATATTGACAAGATGCCATTTCAAATCCATCAGATTGGCAAACTTCTACAAAAGTGAGTATGCAACCCCACGTGACACCAACCCTGGAGAAAGGAGAGTTCTGGTATCCTGCTGGGACGAGAGTAGACTGCCCCAACATCTTTGAAAAGCACGTTTGCCATATTTTAGTGCATTTGACGAAGTGAGTATCCCATGACTCGCTTGGAAATATCCGTGAGCAAGTCTCACTTGTGGACACAGGAAGCACACACAGGAACAGTTTTCTTTTTTCCTCTGGTTGTGAAAAAATGCAAACAACCGAAATCCCCTTGATAAGGAAATACAAAGCCTGGCTTTGTGATGCGCACCTGTAGTCTTGGGAGGCAGTGGTGGGAGGATTGCTTGAGGCCAGGAGTTCAAGACCAGTCTGTGCAACATAGCAAGACCCTCCCCTCCCCCCGACAAAAAGCTTTTAAAAAAAATTAACCAGGAGCGGTGGCACACACCTGTAGTCTCAGCTTGGGCCCAGGAGTTCAAGACTGCAGTGAGATATGACTGCACCACTGCTCTCCATCCAACCTGGGTGACAGAGCGAGACCTCGTCTCAAAAAAAAAAAAAAGCCAGGCATGATGGCTCAAGTCTGTAATCCCAGCCCTTTGGGAGGCCGAGGCGAGAGGATTGCCTGAGTCCACGGGTTCGAGACCAGCCTGAACAACTTGGTGAGACCTCGTCTCTACAATACATCAAAAAATTAGCTGGACGTGGTGGTGTGTGCCTGTGGTTCCAGCTCCTTGGAAGGCTGAGGCGGAAGGGTCGCCTGAGCCCAGCAGGTCGAGGCCACGGTGGCCGGGGAGCATGCCACTGCCCTCCCGCCTGGGCGATGGAGGGAGACTCCGACTCAAAAGAATAAAATACCATATAAAATAAATAAATAAAATGGGGCCACCGCTCCTGCCTTGACATAAGCTACGGAAAAGCCTCGGGCGCAGGGCTACCTCTCAAGGATCGTGAGCAGAGGAGAAACTGAGCTCTAGCCCTGACCTCCACCCACACGCCACTCAGCCCCTCCCTCCCCTGGCTCCCTCCCCCCTCCCCGTCTCTCCTGGCCCCCAAGGCTGCCTCAGCACATGCCATCCCCTTTGCTGGGGACACGGCTCCCTCCCGTATTTAATTCTGTCTCCTCCTGCAACATCGTTCAAGAGTCCCCTCCCGAGGAAAGCCTTCCTTGACCCTCATCCCAAACTCGCTTAGCACAGGGCGCGCCCTCAGTGTCGCTTGAATCGAGCATGTTGGCTGAAGAACCCTTGTGCGGTGCCGTCCTCAAGCGATCACCCTGGGTATTGCAAAAACTCATTTTAAACTCCCGCTGGCTTTCATTCGCCCTCGACGGTAGGATTCAATGACACCAGGGCCCGAATAAATAAATCCTAAGGAAGGGGGGTGTCCATTCCCTCCAAGGAATGAAATATCAGCTTCTGTCCAGGCCTAACCCTGGACACGTCTTTTCTTTGTTTTTTTTTGTTTTTTTTTTGATGAGACACATCTCGCTCTGTCACCCAGGATGGATGGCAGGGGTGCGATCATGGCTCACTGTAGCCTCTACCTTCTTAGAATCAGATGATCCTCCAGCCTCAGCCTTCCGAGTAGCTGGGACTGTAGGCACAAGCTACCACTTCAATCTCCTGTTGCTGCTACTGGGCTTGGACCTCCACTCCCCTCCTGCCTTACAGAGACTTCCTTTACCCCACTCTGCCGTCGATAACTTTCTGGACACCGACTGACCTCACCCGAACGACATCTCTACTCCTCATGCCCTTTTGACCTGTAGGCCAAGGATGTTCTCTTGCTTTCTGGACATCTCCCCACAGGAAGCCCCAAGAAATTCACACCAAACACGGCTTTGTCTTTTTCTTTCCGTTATGAAGTTCTCCAACATGTTCGGGGGAATGGTGAAAAGCCAATGACAGGCTTTCTGACTTCTCGAGAAACCTGACGTGGTAAATGATACTATTTATAGACAAGAAAATTGAGGCCCAGGGAGGTTAAGCAACTTGTCTAGGATCACACGGATCTAAGAGGTGAATCCCCACTGGACTTCAAGGTACTGAGACCAGGGGTGGACTCGTTTTGGGGGGGCCAGAAACGTTTACAGTGTGGAGGGTATAAAGGAAAACGCTCTTTAGGAAAAAGAATAAAAATGTAGGGAAACAACGTCTGGTACAGGGCCTAAGAGAGGACTTGTACAAGTGAGAGCCTTGAAGCTTAAATGTCATCCGCTTCAGTATAAAACGGCCAAATTATGCCGTCTCCAAAGATACCGGTCTGGTAAGTCAGACGGAAGGTGAAGATGCCAAGGGGCTTTTTCTTTCAGTGCCCTCCACTCGCCTTGCTCTCACTCATTCTGTACAAGCATCTCCCTTGCAGGGTGCGGTGGCTCAGGCCTGCAGCCCCAGCACTTGGGGCGGCGGAGGCGAGAGGATCACCTGAGTTCAGGGGTTTGAGACGAACCTGGGCAACTTCGCAAGACCTCGTCTCTACAGAAAATCAAAGAAATCAGCCGGGCGTGGTGGCACACGCCTGTAGTTCCAGGTCCTTGGGAGGCTGAGGCGGAAGGATCGCGGGAGCCCCGCCGGTGGAGGCTGCGGTGGCCGGGAGCGGCCACTGCACTCCGGCCCGGGCGACAGAGCGAGACTCCGACTCAAAAAGAGAAAAATACATAAAAGCATTTACCCGGGTGTGTTCCTGGAATCTTAAGCAGAAAGCAAGCGTTTTGGCTTCTGTCGGAATGTCGGTGTCAGACTAAGAGAGAAAACGAGAGTTTAATAAAGACGTTTGTAGGCGAATCTCTAACATTAAGGAAGGGAAACAAAATTCAGCCGCACGTCTCAGTCTGGACACGCGCCGGAAGTGAAAGCAAAGCGGCGGCGCTACCGAACGTCGAACACATGGAGGCTCCTGGCGGGTAGGCGTCCGGTGGGGGCACGGAAGCTCCGCCCCTTTCCCGTGTGCGTCCAGGGGCACGGAAGCTCCTCCCCCTTCCCGGGGAGGGCCAAGCGGGGGCACGGAAGCTCCACCCCTTTCCCGTGCCCATCCTGGGAGCACGGAAGCTCCGCCCCCTTCCCGGCGTGCGTCCAGAGGGCACGGAAGCTCCGCCCCCTTCCCGGTGTGAACCCTTGGGGGCATGGAGCTCCGCCCCTTTCCCTCGTGCGCCCAGGGGTCACGGAAACTCCGCCCCTTTCCCGTGTGCGTCCAGGAGGCACGGAAACTCCACCCCGTTCCCGTGTCCATCCTGGGAGCACGGAAGCTCCGCCCCCGTCCCGGGGTGAGCCCTTGGGGGTACGGAAGCTCCGCCCCTGCCCCGTGGGCGTCCAAGGGGGACACGGAAGCTCCGCCCCTTGCCGGTGTGTGTCCGGGGGCACGGAAGCTCCGCCCCCTCCTCCTGGGCTTGGGGGGGAGGGCGCGGAGGCTCCGCCCCCTCCTCCTGGGCTTCGGGGGGGAGGGCGCGGAGGCTCCGCCCCCTCCTCCTGGGCTTCGGGGGGGAGGGCGCGGAGGCTCCGCCCCCTCCTCCTGGGCTTCGGGGGGAGGGCACGGAAGCTCCGCCCCCTCTTCCCCAGACCCCGCCCTGCACAGCTCTTCACTCCTCTTCGGGAGACCCAAGCTTTGCTGCCGACCTCTAGTTCCCTGGCTGGGTCTCCTCGCTCAGAAAGACCGTATCAACTCTCTTGTTTTAAAACTGTCTCAGCCGGGCTCGGTGGCTCAGCCCGTCATCCCGCGCCTTCGGGAGGCTGAGGTGAGTGGATTGCCTCAGCCCGCGGGTTCGAGACCCGCCTGGGCGGCGAGACCTCCTCTCTCCCATAAATCAAGAAATCTGCCGGGCGTCGCGCGCCTGTAATTCCGGCTACTCCGAAGGCCGAGGCGGAAGGATCGCCGGAGCCCAGCGGGTCGAGGCTGCGGTGGCCGGGAGCGGCCGCTGCGCTCCAGTCTGGGCGACAGAGCGAGACTCCGACTCAAAAGAAATAAATAAATAGAACTCTGTCTCCCAGGCTGGGCGCGGTGGCTCACACCTGTAATCCCAACACTCTTTGGGAGGCCGAGGCAGGAGAAGCTGGAGCCCAGGAGTTCAGATCAGCCAGCGTTAGGAAGACCTCGTCTCCACGAAACATGAAAAGTAAGCCGGGCGTGGTGGTGAGCGCCTGTAGTCGCAGCTACTCGGGAGGCTGAGGCGGAAGGATGGCTGAGCCCCCGGGAGGTCGCGGCTGCGGTGAGTGATCGTGCCACTGGCACTCCAGCCTGGGTGACAGATTGAGGCCTCGACTCAAAAGAAAAAAAAAATGTGTGACCTGTTTTGAATTTGAAAAACCAAAGTGAGGCAACCCCTTCAGCTCCCCTCCCGCTGTAGGATCTTTTCTGTCCTCTCAACAAATCCTGCTTTCTTAAAAAAAAAAAGTGAAACCCCAACACTGGACAACTTCCTAGCCCATACTCAGTTTAGTTCCTAAGAAGTGTGTCGTCCTAAAAAGGTGACACACCAAACCACTGCTTCTCTTGAGAGAACAGAGCTAGTGGCCACGTCCCCATGGCCGCAGAGTGTCTCCACCAACACCCCTGTGCTCCCCGGCCACCCGTCTGCCCAGGACAAGGCTGGCAAACCCTCTCAGAAACACCCCTGGCCCCGAGAGATTCTCGTGAGGCATCGTGGGGCCATATTTTCACGTGGAGGCAGCTTGTTTCCCGTCCCCCGTGTCTGGGTCAGCGCATGCTGCATGCCCCCTGCTTGCTCACAAGGCTGGCCCCCGGCCCTGCCCGAGCTCCCGGCTGACAGTGCAATGCATGTGGAAGCCGGAGGGAGCCCCGGCCTCCTGGGAAGCTCAGGAAACCCGGGTGTGAGCCCGAGGGCCTAGCCTGGAGTCAGCGTGTGCTGCAAAGCTTTGGCGGAGACTTGGTTTCTGAGATGCTGTGAACTTGGCCGGATAGAATCTCTGGTCAGCAGACTAACTGGCATGCCCTCTGGAGCAGACGACAGTATGGGAAAGATCTGGAAAGATCAGCCGTCTGTTTCCTGAGAACCTTGGACCACTCCTGTCCCTGTCTCTCCACCATCGGTGCGGAAGCCTGGCTTTGCTGTATCAGGATGGGAAGTGTCCATTACCCAGCTTGGTGTCCACTGTCGGTCCCCAGCGGTGCAGGGGAGGAGGGCCTTTCTTCCTGGGTTCACTGAGTAGGCTACAGGGCTTAGCCCGGCCTAAAGGCATCCCTGTCTTTTGAGCTGTTCATCCCAGTAGAATCTAACGGCAGATCCCTATAGTTTAGATTTGCTGACCTGTGTGTGCCCACTCCTTGGAATTGTCAGTTGGGTACTTTTAATTCCACGGATCATCAGATGAATGCTTGATGATACGTGAACAATGAAAACAACTTTCACTTCTCAGAAAAAAAGGGGGGAAAAAGGGCCCCAAAGGTCACAGGAGTAACGAGGCTATTTTTCACAGGGTGCCAACTACCCAGGGAAAAGTCATTCGAGAAGACTGACCTCTAGTGGGCACACAGGTCATTGAAACCCGGAACCCCCCCCCCCCGCCCCCGAAAAGCACCTTACCCGAATTCAAGAGCCTTCTGGGGTTTTGCCTAAACAGTGAATTTGTGATTTAAAAAAAAATTCCTGTTTTAACATGATTTGTGCACATTTTACCTACACGGACTTGTGACTGTAAGAACTTTCAGGAGCACGGACTGTGACAACTATTAGTAAGACGGCCGCTTCAACAAAATTGGAGTTTGGAATTACACATTTTTTTTTACAGTGAAACTGGAAGGAGAGACTTATAAATGCTTGATAAGTACAAAACTGCAGTTTTCTAGGATTTACTGGTTCAGTTTAGATCTCTGGTTATTCTGAAGGCTTCCTAGTGGAGGTTATGGAGTAATTCGGAAGAGAAAGGAAGGTCAGAAGCATCCTGGACAACGCAGGGAGAGCCTGAAACAAATTTTAAAAACTAGATAGGTATGGTGACAGGTGCCTACAGGAAGGAGGATCACTCGAGTCCAGGAATTTGAGGCCGCAGTGAGCTGTGATTGTGCCACTGCACTCCATCCTGGGCAACAGAGCAAGACCCCAATTCAAAAACAAAAGCATCACAACAAAAATAAAGAACAAAAGAAAATAGTGCTAGCGTGTTTTTGCTACTGTTAACTTGCAATTTTTAAAACTAGGTGTTGATATTTCAGGGGAAATTAGGTGAGGGGTGCACGGGACCTTTCTGTACTACCTTTGTAACTTACCATGAATCCATAATTATTTCAAAATAAAAAGTTAAAATAAACATGCAGCTGTTAAAAGTGAGCAGCTGATATGAAAGATTGTCAAGATGTGTTTTTTTTTTAATGTGGGGTCTCTGTCGCCCAGGCTGGAGCGCAGTGGCACAGTCACAGCTCACTGCAGCCTCAAACTCCTGGGCTCAGGCGATCCTTCGGCCTCAGCCTCCTGAGTAGCTGGGACTACAGGTGCATGCCACGACCTTGGGAAGCTGAGGAAGGAGGATCGCTTGAGCCCAGGAGTTTAGGCTGCTGTGAGCCATGATCATGCCACTGCACTCTATCCTAGATAACAGAGTAAGAGCCTGCTTCAAAAACAAAACAACAGAAACAAAGAACAGCAACAACAAAAATCTGGCTAATTTCTTTGATTGTTTTGTAGAGTCAAGTTACAAAGGTAGTACAGAAAGGTCCTGTGCACCCCTCACCTAATTTCCCCTGAAATATCAACACCTAGTTTTTAAAATTGCAAGTTAACAGTAGCAAAAACACGCTAGCACTATTTTCTTTTGTTCTTTATTTTTGTTGTGATGCTTTTGTTTTTGAATTGGGGTCTTGCTCTGTTGCCCAGGATGGAGTGCAGTGGCACAATCACAGCTCACTGCGGCCTCAAATTCCTACTGTCCAGGCTGGTCTCAAGCAATCCTCTCACCTCAGCCTTCCAAAGTGCTGGCATGACAGGCATGAGCCACTGCGCTTGGCCAAGATGTAATGTTAAGAGAAAAAAGCCAGCTGTGGAGTGAGCGTAGTAAGCTCTGTTTTGTGTCGAGAAATGGGAACGGGAATAAGAACACATCTGTATTTGCTTATGTGTAGAAGGAAAGTCCCAAAGAGAACGTTAGATAGAAACCAGTAACAGTGGCAACTTGGGAAATGGGTTTTATTTTTGCACCAAGTGACTGTGTGATCTATCCAAAAATTAAGTAAAGATACATAGGAGCAGTAACAAAAAAATTGCAAGCAACATTTTTGTTATAGCATAAAAACATTTCCATTTGTAACAAGGCAAATAACACCAATCTGACAAACTCCAGGGTGCATTCAGTTCAGTGACCAAGGACTTTGCCAGCGGCTCTGTTTCACTCAGTTTGTACAATTCCGAGTCTACTTCCTTCATCTTGGGGGGAGGTGAAGAGTCACTCCTTTTGGCTTCAGCTGGACATGGTTTTCAGAGGTGACAGCTGGCACGTGGCCTTATCCAAGACCTAGTGACATTTCTAACTTAAAGCTTTTGAAATGAGGAAGACATCTTAGAGACACCAGCACGTGGTGAAGGTTTCGCTATGCGAAGGAAGCATGTGTATAAATCCTGGACCATGCTGGCATTAGTCCTGGAGGAAGAGGCTTGGAGACACAGGCACAAAGTCTGGAGTTTGCCAGTTAGTCCTGGGGAGGAGGGGAACAGATAGACACACATAGGCACACTCACACTCCTACACAGTCTCCTAGGTCCAAGCAAAGGATGCCAAGATAGGCGCCATGATTTGGTAGTGACCAAGGGATACAATTCTGCCAAATCTCTTGATATTTTTAAAAGTTCCATTTCTTTCTTTTTTTATTTATAAAGATGTGGGGTACAATTCAGGGTTAGGTATACAAACGTTGATTATGCAGGTCCCCTTGTTGATGAGGTGTGCCCCTCCCTCCCCAAGCAGTTTCCCTCAACTGCCAATCCCACCCCCCCCCACAAGTTCCATTTCTTAACATCCTCAAACATCTTTTGTTTTCTCACTTTAGATGGATAACATGCCAACATCATGACAAGGTTTGAGGGGGACACGTCTCACACATGAGCGTGAAAAGCCAATCATCACACTAATGAACCACGAAAGGATCTCCTGAAACTTCTTTTTAGCAATATATTAGGGCAAGTTATGCCAGCTCCTGTAACAAATAGCCCCTAAGTCTCAGTGGCATAATGCAATCATCATTTCTTTTTGCACCCATCACAGACCATTGTGAATCAAGAGTGAGGGGGACTTTCCCCCACGTTGTCTTGGAGGAATTCTGGCTGAAAGAGGCTCTACCACCATCATTATGGCTTCCAGACCAGCCTGAAAATTGATATCCAACCAGCACACAGGAGGAGAATAAAGAATCAAACAGGCCAGGCTCTATGGCTCAGCCTGTAATCCCAGCACTTAGGGAGGCCAAGGTGAGTGGATTGCCTGAGCCCGCAGGTTCGAGACAGGCCCAGGCAATTTGGTGAGACCTTGTCTGCATAATAAATAAAAAATTAGGTGTAGTTCCTGCTACTTGGAAGGCTGAGGTGGAAGGATCGCCGGAGCCCAGCAGGTCGACACTGGGGTGGCCGTGAGGGTGCCATTGCACTCCAGCCTGGGCGATGGAGTGAGACTCCAACTCAAAAAAAAAAAAAAGGAATCAAACAGAACACAACACTCAGAAGTAGCATTTTTCTCTACCAATGACATTGACTAGAACTCAATTCACATGATACTACCTAACTGGGATGGCTAGTAAATGTAGTTATACTGTGTATCTACAGAAAGAAAAAATAATTTAATGAATACATAACATTGTTTCTGCCACAATCAGCTATTTTTCTTTTCTTTTTTAAAATTTTAAACAAAGTTTATTAGAGAAAGGAGAGAAAAGAGAGACATGCCAGAGTTAATAATTTTTCTTTTTAAATATATTAGGATCTCCTGCTCTTCACTGATCTTTTACAGTGATCCTACGGTCCAGGCTGCACAGGTATTATTCTCACTTTGCAATGAGTAAAATGCACTGCAGAGAGAAGTTAGCTGACTGACTAAACAACAAGTTAACTGACATGGATAGTAAATGATTAAGCAGGAGCTAGAGCCAGCCTTCCCATGGTCCTCCACCTGCTGTCTCCCATCCCCACCAAAGGCAACATGGCTTGCTTCAGTAACTTGAATCAATCATAGCTTCAGTCAATTAGCAAGTTATACTTACAGATTTCTCACACCACTTATTTTCTAAACGAAATTAAAAGTTCACCATCAACTTAGTTTATATGCGGTCATAAAAAGTTATAAAGATTATGTGATGGTGGTTTTCCTGGTTTTGTTTTTAGGAGACAGAGTCTCGCCCTGTTGGCAGGGCTAGAAGGTGTGATCTCGGCTCACTGTAGCCTTGAACTCCTGGGCTCAAGAGATCCTCCCGCTTCAGTCTCCCAAGAAGTTTGGACTTCAGGTATACCACCACACCCAGCTAATTTTTTAATTTTCTGTTGCCCAGGCTGGTCTCAAACTGCTGGCTTTGAGTGATCTTCCTGCTTTAGCCTTTTTTTTTTTTTTTTTTTTTTAGTTGGAGTCTCACTCCATTGCTAGAGTGCAGGCAGTGGCACACTCATGGCCACCCCAGTGTTGACCTGCTGGGCTCTGGAGATACTTGTGCCTCAGCCTTCCAAGTAGCTGGAACTATAGGCATGTGCTACCACATGCCCAGTTAATGTTTTTTTTTTTTTTATTGCAGAGACGAGGTCTCACCAAGTTGCCTGGGCTGGTCTTGAACCCTCAATCTCAGGCAACCCACTCGCCTTGGCCTCCCAAAGTGCTGGGGTTACAGGCTGAGCCACCAAGCCCAGTCCTTAGCCTTTCAAGTAGCTGGGACTGTGCATGCAAATCACTGTAACTGGCAGTGTGATTAAATTGTAAGGGAAATTTAATGGAAGGTAATATACAACTGAAGGCATACATGGATTCAAATTTCAGCCAGATGTATTTATAATCTTCTTATCCTACCTGGTAACTGTCTCTTAAATTCTCAACTATTTTCTTTAGTACTTTGTTAATATCCTCAGATCTATTTTTCAGTTTGCTAATTTCATCTCCATCTGTGTCAAATCCACTCCTTAATCTGTTCAATGATTTTTAAAGTCCAAATGATTATATTCATTTATTCCTAGATGTTCTAACACTTTCCTTTTCAAATCTAGTTGTTTTTTTTCCCACAGTACTTTACGCTTAATATATATATATATTTTTTGAGTTGGAGTCTCACTCTGCCACCCAGACTGGAGTGCAGTGACCGCTCCCGGCCACCGTAGCCTCGACCTGCTGGGCTCCGGCGATCCTTCTGCCTCGGGCTTCCAAGTAGCTGGAACAACAGGTGTGTGCTACCACACCTGGCTCATTTTGATTTATTGTAGAGATGAGGTCTTACCAAGTTGCCCAGGCGGGTCTTGAACCCGCAGGCTCAGGCAATCCACTCACCTCAGCCTCCCAAAGTACTGGGATTACAGGCTGAGCCACCGAGCCCGGCTACGCTTAATATTTTTAAATCCTTTTTTATGTCTTCATTTTGAAAAATACCTTTCAAAGCATCTGTCATATTACTCAAATTATCTGAAATCCTAGGGGTCTAATTGTTTTTAAAAATCTGTTGACTTAGCTGGTCTCGGTGGCTCAGCCTGTAATCCTGCGCCTTTGGGAGGCTGAGGTGAGTGGATTGCCCGAGCCCGCGGGTTCGAGACCCGCCAGGGCAGGCGAGACCTCATC
>NW_007253740.1:460896-467627 GCF_000164805.1 Carlito syrichta | reverse complement strand
GCCACTGCACTCCAGTCTGGGCGACAGAGTGAGACTCTAACTCAAAAAAAAAAAAAAATCTGTTGACTTTTACTCATAATGAATTATTTTGTAAAGCTTAATTTTAACTGGCAACTCAGTGGGGCTTTATTTAAGGGAGGCCTGTGTACCCTGGATGGGAAATAGACTTGTGCAGTGTTTTTGTGTTTGCTTCTGCTAGTTATCCGCTGGTGTTACTGACTCAAATTTCAATTTTGCTTTTGAGTCAGTGTCTCACTCTGTCACGCAGGCTGGAGTGCAGTGGAATGATCATGGCTCACCACAGCCTCGATCTCATGGTGATCCTTCCCCCTCAGCCTCCTGAGTAGCTAGGACTACAGGTATATGCCACCATGCCTGGCTAATTTTCATTTTATTTTTTAATTTTGGGTAGAGCTGAAGTCTTGTTACGTTGCCCAGGCTGGTCTCAAACTCCTGGGTCCAAGCAATCCTTCTACTTTGAAGTGCTGGGATTACAGTGTGAGCCTTGGCCCCAAGTTCCAATGCTTATGCGATTTTTTTTGCTTGTCGTTTCCCCGGATATAAAAAAATAAAAGTTTTTTTGTTTATGTAAACAAAAAAAAAAAAAGCTGTTTGGGTACTTAACCTGTGATTACAGATTAAGAGCAGAAACATTCACCTCTACCTGGAGACCAGCTTCCTCATTTGTGCCTCTATCTGGGTTTTTTTAAGTCCATCTATCCCCACTGACAACATAGGCTTTGGAGGGCTCCAGTGGTAGCAGAAGCTTCGTAACCAGAGCCTTACTACCCGGGCTACCAGCCCCCAATTTGACCAGCCCTGCACATAAAGGACACTTGTTATGGTTCCATAGCTTCTTAGGGATGTGTGGAGTGGGGAGGAGGGGCCTTCCAGTTCATTCCTCCAAGGTGTGGAACCATGGAAGGTCTCTCTCCTCAATTGCAATTATGTAACAATCTCAACGAGCAATGGAAACAGATGTGTTTGAGACCTGTGATTAGACAAAGCCTTTCTTTTTTTTTTTTTTGGAGTTGAGGAGTCTCACTCTGTTACCCAGCTGGAGTGAGTGCAGTGGCACACTCATGGCCACCGTGGCCTTGACCTGCTGGGCTCAGGTGATCCTCCTACCTCAGCCTTCCAAGTAGATGGAACTGCAGGCACGTGCCACCACACCCAGCTAAGTTTTTGATTTATTGTAGAGATGACGTCTCACCAAGTTGCACAGGCTGGTCTCGAACCTGCGGGCTCAGGGAATCCTCTCACCTTGGCCTCCCAAAGTGCTGGGATGATAGGCATGAGCCACTGAGCCAGGCAGAGGAAGACTTTCTTTTAAAAATTGCCTTTTAAAGGAATTAGCAGTAGTGGGAAACTGCCAGGGGAAAGGGGGCAGGACGGGCAGTAGCAGAAAACTGCCCAGGGCTCGGGGCACAGCTCATCAGCAAGGGTACCAGCATAATGAACATTTGTATACCTATCCCTGAATTGTACCCCACATCTTTAAACTAAAAAAAAAATTTTTTTAAATTGCCTTTTAGCTGGGCTCGGTGGCTCAGCCTGTAATCCCGCACCTTTGGGAGGCTGAGGTGAGTGGATTGCCTGAGCCTGCGGGTTCGAGACCCACCTGGGCAGCGAGACCTCATCTTCTACAATAAATCAAAAAATCAGCCGGGCATGGTAGCACATGCCTGTAATTGCGGTTACTCGGAAGGCTGAGGCGGAAGGATCGCCGGAGCCCAGCAGGTTGAGGCTGCGGTGGCCGGAGCGGCCACTGCACTTCAGTCTGGGCGACTGAGTGAGACTCCAACTCAAAAAAAAAAAAAAAAAATTGCCTTTTATGTGGGTCATGCAACACAACCCAGACAAAAGAGCTGACCTAAATAAAACTATCTCCTAAGCAGATAAAAAGAACTGCAGCACAGGTTTGGGGATTAAATGTTTATTAGACCAAGCTTTTAAAATGATATATCCACTATAGTCTGTAAACAAATACAGTACTCATGGAAGTAAAAGGCTAGCAGGCAGGAACTAGTGACACACGAAGGTTCCCTTTGTACACTGGCATCTTACCACGCCACCCGCCTTACATCGATGCCAGGGGCCACGTTACAGTTAAAAGTTCGAAGAAAAACCAGAAGTTTAGGTCGACGCCATCTCCCAGGGTGGATTTCAAGACAGGCATGTGTTCCATATTAGAGTAGGGTGGATTACAGCAAGGCAATGGTGTCATTTTTTACATTCGCAGATTGGCAGAAATAGTACAAATTCAGCTTCTAATCTAGGTGTCTCCCTCCTTGTTACCATGATTAGTAAGAAATTAAATTAAAATACATGGTGGACCACAGGTGGTTACAAAAATAGATAACTCACAGAGGAATAAATATCTACAGTTGGCAGAGCAGAAACTTATAAAATTTACCTTTTTCCATAATGTGCAGAATTTAAGTACGCTTAAGAGGTACAGTCGGCAGACTTGAGAGTGGCAGGGATGAGGGCATTTGTGAATAAATGTCTCGAGTGTGGAACCCAGGGCGGGAGGCTGGAGGCCGATGAGACTATACAAAATCCTGCTTCCTCTCATCTCACGGTGCAACTTCACCATTATCTTACAGCCCTTGATGTATCCTTAAAAGTAACTCTTTGTTACTTATGTACAAACTTTAAAAAAGATTTATCGGGAGATGAGGGGAACTGAATAACTGAATGGTGGCACTCAAACTGCTGAGGCATGGCCATATTTGTGTGCTCACAGATGCTTCCGAGTATGGGGCTGTAAAATGCTCCAAAGATGTTTTGGATCGAGTTTTAAAAATTCCCACAAAAATCTATTCTACAACTGTTTCAGGGAGAGAAGGAAACAAACCCTAAGCCAGGGCTGGGGGATAGGCCCAAATCTCATAAAGCAAATTTATATTATAAACATATAAATTACATTCACACATTCCTTGAACACTTATCAAGTGCCATGTAAGGTGGCCGTGCAATGCCACCCTGAAACCAAGCTCATTTAGAAGGTACAGTGATTCTCACTCTGTTCCTAGAATTAAAAGTTAAAAGCACTTGTTCCACATAATGTGCGTTTCAGCGCGGCTGATATCTACTTGGTTCTGTGACAGTGTCACCTTAAAGCTTCATCAAAGACTCATGGCAGACCTGAACAGCAGAAGTTCAGAACCAACGATACCACAGGTACTTATCCCTCCTAATTTCTTGCAGAGAGGGAAGGGTCCTGAGATCACCTAAGCATAGAACTGTGTTCCCCGAAAACTCCAGCAAGTTTCCTTGCCAAAACATCTCCACGGTCTCACGTGTCTGCGACTTGTGGGGTGAAGGAAGCACGTTCTGCTGGCATGTGGACACATGTCCAAAACCTTCTAGAGGTGTGCAGACACAGCTTTCCCCAAACTCACATGACCTTTCCAGGAACACCTGGAACCCTGAATCCCAGGACGTTGTTTCCTAGGGAACACAGCTTGAGGGATGCCAAGCTAAAGGATGTTTTCTAAAGTAGTGGTTCTCACATTGTAGTGAAGACAAGCTGAGGCCCAGATGTCACACTACTTCAGAGGTCTGGGGTGGGACCCGGGAACCTGCATGTCTAAGAGGCCCATCATGAGCCAGCAGCCTACACACACCTCAGCACCAGGAAGTCCTCCCGTGCCCTCAGGAAAGGCTGCACATGGTGTTTGCTGCACCAGTTAGCTGAAGGTCAAATCAGTCCAGTGGCTTCTCAGAAGACCCTGCATGTTGGCGCTGCACTTGGCCTTGGCCCTGTCCCCGTACCCACCACTGCCACCTGCGTCTAACACGAGGGATATCAGCAGCCCCTCCTCAGTGGATCTGTGAGGCTGAGGAGAGATGGCTGTGAAAAAGCACTAACTAACCCTGATCGTCCTACAGGTGTCTGTTGTGAATCAGAAGACTGGGCCAGTCACAGCAGGAAAACCCCAGATGAATGTCCTGTCTTCTGCCACCGCTGAGTCTTTACAAAAGCACATTCCAACGGCTAGCCAAGAGAAAAAGAGGCTAAAAATGCAGAGAGCTGCAGCGAGAGGAAAGTATATAAGTGGATTATCGAATTAAAAATATCTGATTGTTAAAAAAAGATCAACCCACCATCGAAGTAGTTAATTACGCTGGCTTTGAGATAGTGTTTAAAATTTAAATACATTGATCTTTGAACGCACCCCCCTCCACACTAACTACCATGTTAATGCTGGTTAAATTTTAACATTAAAAGAATAAAAAAAAAACCCTCCTCCACTCAAATACATATGAATTCCACCCAAAAAATTTAGCTGAGGTGGTTCCAATCATATAAACTACCACAGCGGGGGAATTTGAAAAGCCGTTTTTCAAAAGGACATTTAACTTGGGTTCATAGAAACGTCCACAGAATGAGAAATAAACACACACAATGTGTGTTGCAGTGTTGCCCAGTACCTCTTAGCCAATGAACTGCCTCTCACGATCCAGAAACGAAGCTGTAAAAATCCATACACATTCATGATGAGATCACCGTCATGCACACATGTGGCCACGTCCCGGCTTCCACGTGTACCCAAAGGACCCACGAGCAAGGCAGAAGGTCCCCGGCACGCTGCAAGGGCCACTCTATATGTGCTCTGGATGGCGCTGCAGGCAGGACAGCATCTCCTGCACGGGTCTGCCCTCATAGCAAATCTGATACACCGCCGTGAACAGCGGGAACCTGGTCGGGAGGAAGATGGGAAAAAACAATGTCAGGCTGTCGGCTGACCTCCAGGACAAACTTGTTTTTCAGTCCTAGCAAACTGCAGATTAGGTGAATTTTTTTTTTTTAAGAGATGGGGGCCTTGCTATTGCTTAGACTGGGGTACAGTGGTGAGATCATAGCTCACTGTAACCTTGAACTCCTGGGCTCAATTGATCCTCCTACCTCAGCCTCCCAAGTTGATGGGATTTCATACTGCAGATGAGTCTGCTACTTTGGAACACATAGTGATCGCTTTCTACATTCCTGTATTATTTTATTTTTTGAGTTGGAGTCTCACTGTATCGCCCAGGCTGGAGTGCAGTGGCATGCTCACGGCCACTGCAGTCTTGACCAGCTGGGCTCAGGCACTCCTGCCGCCTTCCAAGTAGCTGGAACTACAGGTGTGCACTACCACGCCTGGCTAGTTTTTTGATTTATTGTACAGACGAGGTTTCACCAAGTTGCCCAGGCTGGTCTCAATTCCACGGGCTCAGACAATCATCTCACCTCGGCCTTCCAAAGCACTGGGATTACAGGCTTGAGCCACCGCACCTGGTTATTTTTTTGAGACAGGATCTTGCTCTGTTACCCAGGCTGAGGTACAGTGGTGCAATCAGTTTACCACAGCCTTGACTTCCTGGGCTCAAGTGATTTTCCTGCCTCAGCCTCCTAAGTAGCTGGGGCTACCGGCATGAGCCACCATGCCCAGCTTATTTTTTGATTTTTTGTAGAAACAAGGTCTCGCGATGTTGCCCGGGCTGGTCTTGAACTCCAAGTTTCAAGTGATCCTCCGACCTTGGCCTCCCAAAATGTTGGGATTACAAGCGTGAGCCACCACACCCAGCCTTTAATTCCTTTTATCATTTCTTCTGTGGAGAGCTCTGCACTGTGGCTGACAGATCTTGGTATGACCTAGCATCCTCTGCCTACTTCAGTCTGGAGGACACTGATGCAAACTAGTGTCACGGTGATCCTTTCGGTGCAAACTGGTCGTTCACATGCAGAGTTGCAGCTTGAGCTCTTGGTCAAATGTGGAACGAATCTCACTTTGTTACTTTTTTTTTAATGTCAACAGCTTTAGGTGGTACAAATTGTTTCTGGATACATGGTTGCACTGTACAGTGGCAAAGAAGTCTGGGCTGTATCTGATGGGTGATCTTCTTTCTGTCCCTGTCACTATTTTACAAGTTGGGAGAATACATTTAATTTTTTTTTTTTTTAATTTTATTTTTGAGTTGGAATCTCACTCTGTCGCCCAGGCTGGAGTGCAGCGGCCACTCCCAGCCACCGCAGCCTCGACCTGCTGGGCTCCAGCGATCCTTTTGCCTCAGCCTCCTAAGTAGCTGGAACTACAGGCACGCACTACCACACCCAGCTAATTTTTTTAATTAATTGTAGAGATGAGGTCTTGCCAAGTTCCCCGGACAGGTCTCGAACCCACGGGCTCAGGCAATTCACTCACCTCAGCCTCCCAAGGCACAGGATTACAGGCTGAGCCACCGAGCCCGGCTAATACATTTACTTATTCATATTTTTGAGTCAGAGTCTCACCCTGTCACCCAGGCTGGAGCACAGTGGCAGCTCATGGCCACCACTGCCTCCACCTGCTGGATTCTGGCAATCCTTCCGCCTCAGCCCTCCAAGTAGCCAGAACTACAGACGCACACCCCCACACTCAGCTAGTTATTTGATTTATTGTAGAGATGAGGTCTCGTCATGTTGCCCAGTCTGTTTTCGAACCCGTGGGCTCAGACAATCCTTTCACTTCTGCCTCCCAAAGTGCTGGGATTACAGGCATGAGCCACTGTGCCCGGCAAGAATACATCTTAAATTGCAAGGAGGCATTGCTCTCCCATCTCCAACAAGAATCATTCTAAGATGACGCTGCGGCAGCCCACGCATCACCACGAATAACGCAGGTCTAGAAAGTTCCTGTGTGTGGCCGGGCTCGGTGGCTCAGCCTGTAATCCCAGCACTTTGGGAGGCCAAGGTGAGTGGA
>NW_007253740.1:460156-460819 GCF_000164805.1 Carlito syrichta | reverse complement strand
AGTTCCAGCTACTCGGAAGGCTGAGGCGGAAGGATCGCTGTAGCCCAGCAGGTCGAGGCTGTGGTGGCCGGGAGCGGCCACTGCATTCCAGTCTGGGCGACAGAGTGAGACTCCAACTCAAAAAAAAAAGAGAGAGAGAGAAAAAAAAAAAGAAAGTTCCTGTGTGGTCCAAGTGAGGCCCTCACTTAGCAAAGTACTGATCTCCCACTGGAAGCTGATTTATTCTGCTTCTTCTTCCGAGGCGCAAACACAGGTGTCAGTGAAGGTCTGAAATAGATGAGGGTGCAGAGGTACATGCCAATAATCCACCATAAGGAAAGAGAATGTGACCCTGGGCATGGCTGGCTCAGCAGGACTTTTTTTTTAATGGCAAAAATCACTAAAGAAATAACTAATTTCAATCAGGCTTTTAAAGACACATGCACAGAGCCCAAAGTGAGCCTGGCAGAATCAATAGAGTCTTAAAGGCCAGTATGAAATTAGCTGGGCAAGAGTCCTATAATGACAATCGAATTTAAGGAGAGCAAACATTGCTGAGGGAGCACGTCTTTATGAGTCTATCATGGTAGGGTGTTTTTTTCCTTGTTGTAGGGTTTTTGTTTGGTTTGGTTTTTTTTTTTTGAGTTGGAGTCTCACTCTGTTGCCCAGACTGGAGTGCAGTGG
>NW_007253740.1:459099-459985 GCF_000164805.1 Carlito syrichta | reverse complement strand
AGGCAGGTCTCGAACCCGCGGGCTCAGGCAATTCACTCACCTCAGCCTCCCAAAGGCACGAGATTACAGGCTGAGCCAGCGAGCCCGGCTTGGTTTGGTTTTTTGAGTTGGAATCTCACTGTCACCCAGCAGGAGTGTGGTGGCACACTCACAGCCATCCCAGTGTTGACCTACTGGGCTCTGGAGATCCTTCTGCCTCAGCCTTCCAAGGCTGAACTATAGGCGTACGCCGCCATGCCTGGCTAATTTTTTTATTTACTGTAGAGATGAGGTCTCGCCAAGTTGCCCAGGCTGGTCTCAAACCCATGGGCTCAGGCAATCCCCTCACTTCAGCTTCCCAAACTGATGGGATGACAGGCTTGAGCCACTGTGCCCGGCCATTTTGTTTTAATTGAGGTCTCACACTGTCGCCAGGCTGGAGTGCAGTGGTACAATCACAGCTCAAGCAGTTCCCGATTTCTGGGCTCAAGCAATCTTTCCTCTCAACCTCCCAAGTAGCTGGGACTACAGGCGTGCCCCACCACACGGCTAATTTTTTTATGAAGAGATGAGGTCTCTCTGTGTTGCCCAGGCTGGTCTCGAACTCCTGTAATCCTCCCATCTCAGCCTCCCAAGTGCTGGGATGACAGGCATCGGTTACGGCACCTGGTTCGTTGTAGGTTTTTTTTTGTCTGTTTGTTTTTTGAGTTGGAGTCTCACTGTTGCCCAGACTGGAGTGCAGTGGCCACCACAGCCTTGACCTGCTGGGCTCCAGTGATCCTTCCGCCTCAGCTTCCAAGTTGCCAGAACTACAGGCGCATGCTACCATGCTCGGCTAATTTTTTTGATTTATTGTAGAGATGAGGTCTCGCCTGCCCAGGCGGGTCTCGAACCCGCGGGCTCAGGC
>NW_007253740.1:455235-458929 GCF_000164805.1 Carlito syrichta | reverse complement strand
CTCCCGGCCACCGCAGCCTCGACCTGCTGGGTTCCAGCGATCCTTCCGCCTCGGCCTTCCGAGTAGCTGGAATTACAGGTGCGTGCTACCACGCCCGGCTGATTTTTTGATTTATTGTAGAGATGAGGTCTCGCTGCCCAGGCGGGTCTCGAACCTGCGGGCTCAGGCAATCCACTCACCTCAGCCTCCCAAAGGCGCGGGATTACAGGCTGAGCCACCGAGCCCGGCTGGCTGAGCCACCGAGCCCGGCTGACACATTTCATTTTAACAATGGACTTTGTAAACCAAACAGCCAGCCATCCCACTACTGGACACTGAAGGCTTTAAGACGTGTCAGGCTTCGAGCAACCCTCTCGGGTCCCCTCCCACTATGGGAGCTTTTCTGTCCTCTCAATAAATCCTGCTTTAAAAACATAAAAAGTGTCTGGCTTCAGCCCAGGTGCAGGGATGTGCAGGGTTCTAAATAAAGTCCAGGCCGGAAGAAGCTCGCAACCATGTTTCAAGCTGAACTGCATCCTCCATCCCACCCCCAATCCAAATGCTGAGCCCCCAGCACCTCAGAAGGGCCCTTAAATAGGTAATTAAGGTAACACGAGGGCACTGGGGTGGGCTCTAACCAAACATGGCTGGAGCCCTTATAAAAAGAGGAGATTAGGACAGACAGGCACAGAGGGGAGATGGTGTGAAAACACAGTGAGAAGGTAGTCGTCTGCTAGCCGAGAGAGGCCATAGGAGAAACCAACCCTGCTGACACCTTAGCCTCGAACTTCTAGCCAACACAATTGTGAGAAGGTTCATTGGTGTTGTGGAAACCCCTCGATCTGGGAATCCCGCCACGGCAGCCTGGCAGAGGCACGCACACACAGTGTACTCACGCGTGCTCATATAAGGATGTGTGTACAAGGGGAGTTCACCCCAAACGGTGTTACCATCAAGAGGAAACTGGTTGAATAAGCTGTGGTATTCTCATCTAGTGGAATGCTCTGCGATCATTAAAGAGTGAGATCTTGGTCGGGCTCGGTGGCTCAGCCTGTAATCCCAGCACTTTGGGAGGCCGAGGCGAGTGGACTGCCTGAGCCCGCAGGTTCAGGACCAGCCTGAGCAACTTGGCGAGATCTCATCTCTACAATAAATCAAAAAATTAGCCGGGAGTGGTGGCGCACGCCTGTAGTTCCAACTACTTGGAAAGCTGAGGCGGAAGGCTCACCTGAGCCCAGCAGGTCGAGGCTGCGGTGGCTGTGAGCATGCCACTGCACTCCAGCCTGGTCGACAGAGTGAGACTCTGACTCAAAAAAAAAAAAAAAAAATCAGCCGGGCATGGTGGTGTGCACTGTAATCCCAGTTGCTCAAGAGGCTGAGGTGGAAGGACTGCCTGAACCCAAGAGGTTGAGGCTGTGGTAAGCTGTGATGATGCCACTGTACTCCAGCCTAGGTGACACAGTGAGACGCCAAATGAAGAAAAGAAAAAGAAAAGAAATATATACTGGAACTAAATTGGGGGCTGCCTCAAACACCAACCGAAGGGCCGCATGCTTCACTCTTGTAAGAACAGGAGACCTCTGAATGAGCATGTCCAAGCTGGCGGGATCATCTGGTCTGCCATCTACATTTCGTGGCTAAGGACATGGGGACAAAAGAGCTGAATACATGACTTGCCCCAGACCACCAGGCTAGTAGGCCACAGGGTAGCCTTGAATGCTGCCCTCCTGCTAACTGCTCTTTCTACAGCAATGGGCAGGGGAGAGAAGGAAAGTAAGGAAAGACCAGGGAGTAGGGGCCAAGACACTAAAAAAGGAATTGAGGTGAGAGGTGATGCAACGGGAGACCAAGAGCACCCGGCCTCCACCTGTGCAGCTTTTGAGGCAGGCATACAGGGGGCGGTCATGGGGAACCCTACCCTCCAGCCTGGTGCTGCCACCTCCCACCCAGCGGCAGTGTCCTTAGACCCGGGCGCGGCCTGCTCAATGTCTGACGAGAAGAAAGAGAACGCAACCTGACCCCGGAGAGGCGTCTGCTCAGAGCAGAGGTTGCCCGGCTTGACTGTACCTGCTGTTGAAAACAGGCAGCCACTGGGCCCGACGTCCTGGTTATAGTCCAATTCCCTAGAGCCGATCATGAATACAGACTACTGTCCGGCCCACTTGTGCGAAATGACCAGGTTGTTTTTTTTTTTTAAGACTTTAAAGAATGTCCTGACAATGGCGGCCTGTAAATGAACTTCTAGCTCTGCCAGGCTGGCTTTAAAAGCCATTTCTGAAAAATAAAGTGCAAATTAAAGCAGAAAGACAAATGCCCATTTGTCCTCCTTTTCAACTTTTCGTCGGGAGCTCTCCGCCGATTCATCTGTACTGGGTAAGAGGAGGGGGAGTGCCGGGTGCAGGCACAGGGGAAGACGCATGACTGGGACCAGCAGACGCCGAAACTGACAGAGCCGGGAGGAAGAAGCCATGACCGGAGGTGACGCCATGCTGTGCACGCCCCACCTGCTGCTTGGAGGGACGAGCATCTCTGGATGGGCCTCTGTCAACAGCATCAACACAGCTGCCCAGTGCCTTCCTGGCCTTGGCAACCACCTTCCCTCTCCCAAGGGGTATTGCAGGAGAGTTGATGATACACACCGCACGCTGCTTGAGTGATTGCCAGGTGTGTGGTTGGCATTGTGATTGCAGGGGGAGGCTCAGTAAACTGGCCAGAGAAACAGCTGTGGGGCAGGTAGGGCTGGGGAGCGGCCTCAGAGAGGATGGGAAGTGTCTGTGGCGCTACAGGGCTCACTCCCTCCATCAGGTGGCACATCAGTCGGACCCAAGTGCACCCTCAACACAGGGCTGGCCTGGGAGGGCAATGGAGGAGAGTGCGGTTCATCCACTCACTCACCCACCAACCCACCCATCCATCCACCTACCCACCCACCCATCCAGCCACTCATCTAGCCACCCACCTACCCATCCACCTACCAGCCCATCCATCCATCCATCCATCCATCTACTTTCGTGCCCACCCCCTACCCACCTCACAAAGAGACTGCAGGGCTGCCTACCAAACCTTAACACAGCCCCCTTCTAATGGTAGAAGGCTGGGCTAACTTGTCCTTCCTTCTTTTCCAAACTGTCTGACATTTTGATAACATGACTTAATAACTTATGGCATGTAGTTCTTAGCAAACATCCTCCAGGACAAACTAACCTCAGAAACACCCTATCTTATAACACGCCTTGCAGAACTGAGCTCTTCCGCAGGGAAGCGTATCTGGTTCCCTCGTTTCTGGGGTGGGCAGACGCCATCACAGACGTTCACACCACCCAAAGGATGGAGCTAACCCAGGAAAGTTCTACACACACACAGCTGGGCTGATCGGCACAGGGCTGGAGTCAGGGAAGTGGGGTGAGGACGTGTCTGGCCTCGCGGGCACGGGTACTCACTTGTCCACCAGGCCCTTCTGCTTGAGGATGCGGTACACTTCGGCTGAAGTCTGAGGGCCTTGGAGTTTCTGCCCGTTCAGCATTTCCTGCTCCAGGTCTTCAATGGTCTTGAAAACAAAGGATCAAAACAAACCTGTGGTGAAGACTGGAGACTCACCTAGGGCAAGGGACCAGCAGTCGGGGAGGGGTGCCACACCCCCCTCCGCCATGAGCTACAGACAGAGAGGTATGAGACAAAGGACAAAAGAGTCCAATGGCCGCAGCAGTTGAACAGA
>NW_007253740.1:435219-454888 GCF_000164805.1 Carlito syrichta | reverse complement strand
TTCCCGGTCCTGGCGAAGGCCTCAGCCACCCTGCGGTTCCGCCCTCCGTAGCAGGTGGTGATCAGGTCGGCCACCCCGCAGCTCTCCAGGAAGGTGGCCGTGGACACCTGGCCCTTGCAGAAGATCCTGGCAAAGGCGATCATCTCCATGAGCCCCAGGCGGATGACCGCGGCTTTGGTGTTATCCCCGCAGCGGAGGCCGTCACAGAACCCTGCACCCACAGCCACGATGTTCTGGAGAGGAGACGAGAGGGCCCGGGATGCCATTGCAGCACCCACTGTGGGTGAGGACCCTGGGGTGGGAGATGGGGTGGGGGAGGCTGAGACAGGGACAGACCAGGAACATGGCTCTCCCCTCAGAATGCCCAACCCTGGGTTCTGTGCTTGGACACCGGGGAGAGACAAGCTTCTGTGTTCCCATTTCCAGGACAAAGAGCCCGTATGTGGATCAGCAGGAGGCCGTAGCTGAGAAGCTTCAGACTGAGAGTTAGAATTAGCAGTCATTGGCTAAATGCGGTTTAGAAAAACTACCATCCCTTTGTGTTGTTGTTTTTGCTTTTATTTGGGAGTCAGAGTCTCACTCTGTTGCCCCAGCTGGAGTGCAGCGGCATGATCATGGCCACCGTAGTCTTGACCTGCTGGGCTCAGGCGATCCTTCCGCCTCGGCCTTCCAAGTGGCTGGAACCACAGATGTGCACTACCATGCCCGGCTAATTTTTCAATTTTTTTGTAGAGAAGAGGTCTCACTACATTGCCTAGTAGGCTGGCCTCAGACTCCTGAGCTCAAGCAATCCTCTTGCCTCAGCCTCCCAAAGTGCTGGGATTACAGATATCGAGACACTGTGCCCGGCCCCTTTTGGGGTTTGTAAAAAATTGAGTTTTTTATATACTTATAACATTCATACAGAAAAGCAAATGAATCCTAAGCATATGGCTTGATGAATTTTCACAAACCGAACATACCCAGGTAGGCAGTGCCCTGATCAAGATACGGAATGAGCAGGGCATGGTGGCTCATGCCTGTAATCCCAGCACTTGGGGAGGCTGAGGAGGGAAGATTGCTTGAGCCCAGGAGTTCAAGATTGGCCTGGGCAACATAATGAGACCTCATCTCAATAAACTAAACTAAACTGAACTAAACTGTATTGAAATAAACTGAACTAAAATAAACTGAAATAAAATAGCCAGGCATGGGGACACGTTTCTGTAGTCCCAGTTACTTGGGAGGCTGAGGCGGAAAGAACGCCTGAACCCAGGAGGTGGAGGCCGTGGTGACTGTGATTGTGCCACTGCTCCCAAATCTGAGTGACAGAGTGAGACCTTGACTTCAAAAAAAAAAAAAGAAACTGGCCAGGCGCAGTGGCTCAAGTCTGTAACCCCTGGACTTTGGGAGGCCGAGGCAAGAGAACTGCCTGAGACCAGGGGTTTGAGACTAGTCTGGTCAACTTGGTGAGGCCTCGTCTCTACAATAAATTAAAAAAGTAGCCAGATGTGACGGTGCACGCCTATAGTTCCAGCTACTTGGAAGGCTGAGGCAGAAGGATTGCCGGAGCCCAGCAGGTCGGAGGCTGCGGTGGCCGCGATTGTGCCACTGCACTCCAGTCTGGGCAACAGAGTGAGACTCCGACTCAAATAGAAAAGAAAACACACAAACAAAACATCAGGCCTATAAAATCTGAGGGATGAGGTGAAAAACAGAAGGAACCAGGGAGTCAAAACACCCTCTCTGGTACACATGCTGTTTCTGATCACACACATCAAACACAGCATTGATGTGGCCAGGCTCACCCTGAGAAACAGTCTGGACACTCAGACATTGCTACGGCTCACCAGGAGACCGAGGCACAAAGCTATTTCACATGGAAAAAAATCCAATTAGCTCTCCTGAAGCTTTTGTCTACTCCCGAGAGGCCCAGCAGAGCAGAGCTCTCTCCTGTCACTTCCACGGCAGACGGCAGGCAGGACGAGGGGGCCAGGGAACAAAGGAAGAGGACGGACAGTCCCTGCAGCTTTCTCCTCATCCTTGGCAATGACAACACTGGAGCAGCGTGGGCTGCTGGCTAGTCCTCTCACTGCTGCCGAAACGGAACGAAAAAAGTAGGAAAATTCTCTGAAAATGATCAGAGAGCTGGCTTGAGCCTGTGCAGGCTTCCAACCAATTCGCTCCACTCCTGTGTTCCCGATTGTCCCCCAGGGTGGCGCTGAGCTCTAGCAGACCAACGCGGTGGCTTCCATGTGGATGACTCTCCCCTGCAGACACGGGAGAGCTGGCGAGGAATCAGATCTTACCAGGTTACAGCCTGAGCAGGGGGCGCGTGTCTTCAGAGGGCATGAATGTCTGCCTGGGCCCGCGCAAGCTTCTCGACCCCTTCCCACCACCAGGCCAGATACACTGCAGGTGTTACCGGCTCCGAGACTACAATCATCCCAAACTTCCCTGCGCCGTGATGGTGGGAGCTTCCATGCTCTTGGCAACTGACAGTGTTATGTGAAGAGGACAGGGACAGAAGGTGTGGAAGGAGTGAGGGGCCAGGAGGGATCTGGTTCTGCAGCTCTGCTCCAGAAGGGCGGGCTGCCCAGCTTGGGGTGGGGCACTCGGACCTTCTAGGATGAGCGCTACACAAAGCCTAATTGCTGGGACCACAAGAGCACCCGGGGTTGGGCTCCCCCAGGCATCAACACCCTTCCCTGCCTAGCAACCACACCCAGGGAGCTATGGCGATGCAGAAGGGGCACCCTGCACTGACACAGAAGGCCTCTGGTTCTCATGCAGCCTCATCGCTGTGTGACCTCAGGCCAATCATGACAGTTCTCGGGGCCATCTTTGCTGCAGATGTAAAATTCAGGGCTTAGACAAGGTTTTTTCAAGGCCCTTCTAGGGGTAACATTCCTCCAGAGAAGCTGGTGTGATTGTGGCCTGCCCTGGTTATCTGCCCTGGTACTGCCCTGCCGATAGTACTGGGGCAACAGACTGACACCTGGGGATAAGCTAAGGGACTGACCACAGAGGCACTGAGCCAACTCTTGGGTGAGTAGACCCGGGTGGCTTTACAGAAGTTGCCATGGCAACGTGCCCGGGGCTGGGGCTGTTGGCCGAGTGGTCAGAATCCTGAAAGTGTGCTCTCTGATGCCTCCGCGACTGTGTCCCTGTGTTCCCCTTCCAGCAACAGTTACACGACCAACCGTGGGAGGACACACACCCAGCGACAGCACGAGCCTGCCCTGGATATGGCCCCAAGCAGGGGGCCAGAGCCTGGGGAGGGGCTGTTTGGAACACCCCCCCTACGTCCCCTTCCTCTCAGGCTCCTGCCGGGCCGTGCCTGCCAAGCTGAGGCCGTGGCTTAAGTGCTCTCCATGCCTGCCCAGCACATCTTGTGGCTGCGGACGGTGAACGTCCTCTTGCTTCCTTCAGTCAGTCGGGTCCCCAGGCTAGCTCAGACCGGACCGGCAGGCCTGGGTCAATGCCCATAACCTTTGGTTACCTCTAGTCCCCTATTAGTTTATTATAATACTAAAAATCCCACCCCGAGAAATATTAGCCATTTGGTGTGCACGTAACATATGTCGATGAGGTCCAACAGTCAGGTTCCCGATTCATCCCAGAAAAAGCTGTCAATGCTATTCATCGAGGTCTGACGATTAAGTTCACAACTTGCCACGGAGCGCTTATATTGGCAACACGTACAAATAACTGTATTGGAACACCCGCTCTACTTGCCTGATCTGGCCCCCAATGACTGCTCTTTACTTGAAGATAAAGGAAACATTGAAAAGAAGACGTTTTGATGACATTCAGGACGTCAAAGGTAATATGACAGCGCTGACGGCCATTCCAGGAAAAGAGTTGCAAACTGCGATTTAGGCACAGTGGCTTACGTCTGTAATCCCAGCACTTTGGGAGGCAGAGGCGAGAGGACTGCCTGAGTCCAGGGGTTCGAGACCAGTCTGGGCAACTTAGCGAGACCTCATCTCTACATCAAAAAATTAGCAGGGCATGATGGTGTGCGCCTGTGGTTCCAGCTACTTGAAAGGCTGAGGCAGAAGGATCACCTGAGCCAAGCAGGTGGAGGCTGCAGTGTCCCTAAGCATGCCACTACACTCCAACCTGGGCAACAGAGTGAGACTCCAATTCAAACAAACAAACAAATAAACAAACAAAAAACTGCTTTAACGAGTGGACTAGGCACTGGGGCCGGGGCACAGCTTCCAGGGGGAGTACTTCAAAGGTGACCATAGTGATATTCAGCATTGAGGTATACTGCATTTTTTCTAGGATGAGTTTGTAAATTTAATTGTCAGACCTCATAAGTGTGTTCTCACACAGCGCCTGCACACTGGAAACCCTACCCTTTCTAGTCTCAACCCAACACTCTACCCTTGTGTAAAATGCTCTCTAACCCGTATGCCTTTTACATAGGGGAGCAGTTTCTTCCCGTCCAGCCGCCGCCTCTGGACCACCTTCCTCGTACATGTTTTCCTGAGTAGCACCAATGCCTATGTACTGTCTTCAGGTCTTTTCTTTGGCCTCATGGACATAGTGCCATCCCTTTGGAGTCTTTGCCAGCGAGTGAAAGGCACAGAAAGGCTACCCCAGAGTCCAGATGAGAACCTTCTCACAAGAAGAGTTGACCCCACCCAACTGGAAAGATTTCCCATGAGCTCTCTATAGCTGGAACCGGCCAAGCAAGACTGTATGGACAGGCCCTGAGCACCAAACCGGCGCTTCCATGTCAGTATGCCCAGAAAAGGCAGGTGAGGCATCAGGGCAAACAGATGAGGGTGGCAGGGGCTCCCTCGCAGCCCCCGGTTGATGCCTTCACCAAGGGCAGGGCCCAGGGTCGGGAACACCTCAAAGCTGCCTGCTCCTGGGTAAACACCTCTCTTCCAGGAGGACCCCAGGCTCTGACCGGTTTATTTGCCTTATGACGGATCTGGAAATCCTCGCTCTCCCCGTCCACCACTTATCACTGTCAAAAGGAAAATAAACATACCAAGCCTGTCAGAGCGTATTTGAATAGCATCCGAACAGATGTCCTCTGAGATCACTCAGCTGTGAAAGTTATCATTATCCACTATGCATTTAAATCTGCTTTAAACTATTCTGGTGCTAAAAATACCATCATTTCCAGAAGGCAGGCGTGCTTAAGCCCTTCCCCATTTCCGGGGTCATGGCACTCCTCAGAGGCAGTCATCCACTCCGAAGTGCAATCTTCAAGATCCTGAATCAGGGCGGGTTGGGTGGGACTCCATTCTCTTATACTTCCCCCCTCCCACAAAAAGAAACGAAAACGGGAGAGCCAGCCCACGCCATCTGCAGGCTATCCAAACACTCTGCCACCTAGGAAGAGTTGCCCTGCAGAAACCCAAGTTGGTGTCCTCTCCTCTCTCGAAGCCCAACAACCCACCTGACACTTCCTGAAGCTAGCTCCCGAGAGGAGACTGTCTGCAATCTGGTTCACTAAGGGCTCGGTACCACATACTACTTGCAGGCTGGTGGTCCCTGTGGAAGGCAGCCTGGCTGAGATGTCACAGAGGGCTGAGGTCAGGTCCACACTTGGCCCCACCAAGCCTGGCACCCTGAAATAAAACTGCTTTATCGAGAGAAGCGTTGCCCAATAGACGTTTCTGCGGTGATATAAATGCTTTAGATCTGCTTTGTCTAGTCCAGTAGCCACTGGCCACACTAGGCCTTTGAAATGCAGCTACTGTGACTCAGAAATGGAGTTTTCAATTTTTAGAGCGTTCTAATAAACTTGGATATAATTATAAACAGCACACACGGCTAGTGCCCAGCGTGTTGGACAGTGGAGGCCTTTTTCTTACACAAATGGGCTGCCAGGTCCAGCAGAGGCCCTGACCAGAGACAAGACATGAGGCTGTGCATCACAGCATGGTCTATCACAGCCAAAGCCCTGGGGCAAACCTACATGCCAACAATTAGAACTGCAGAACAGCCCTACAAAAGAATGCCATGAATTTCTGGCACTGGCTGCTGGTTTATTCCCAATCTACTCTTTCTTCTTCCAAAATTATTAATAGAGTCTCTTATTTTCATGCAGGTGTATGGCTATCCAGAAAAAAAAAAATCCTGAAAACTATTTTCCAGCCTATCTTACAGCTACGTATGGTCACACCAAGTGTGCCTACTAAGATGAAGCTAGGCTGGGTGCAGTGGCTCAAGCCTGTAATCCCAGCACTTTGGGAGGCTGAGGAGAGAGGATTGCCTGAGACCAGGGGTTTGAGACCAGCCTGGGTAACTTGGTGAGATCTCGTCTCTACAACATATCAAAAAAATTAGCCGGGCATGATAGCCCGCGCCTGTAGTTCTGGCTATTGTAAGGCTGAGGCAGAAGAACTGCCTGAGTTCAGGGGTTCATGACCAACCTGGGAAACTTGGTGAAACCTCATCTCTACAATATATCAAAAAATTAGCCGGGTCTGGTAGCACATGCCTGTAGTTCCGGCTACTTGGAAGTTTAGGTGGAAGGATCGCCTGAACCCAGTAGGTTGATGCTGGGGTGGCTGAGAGTGCCACTGCACTCCAGCTTGTGCGACGGAGTGAGACTCCAACTCAAAAAAAAAAAGAGAGAGAGCCACTCCTGGATCCTCATGACCTGAACTCCTCCCATTAGGCCTCACCTCCCAGCACTGCCCCAGTGACAACCGAATTCCTATGTGAGTTTGGGGTAAGGAAGGGCAGACATTCAAATTGTAGCATAGCGTGTGACCCTCATCTTTATGTTCTAGGATGGTGACCGGAGCAATATAGCAAGACCTCACCACATCTCTACAAAAACTCAAAATATTAGCCGGCATGGTAGCGTGGGCCTGTAGTCACAGCTACTTGGGGCCTAATGTGGAAGGGTTGAGGCTGTAGTGAGCTGTCATCGTGCTACTGCACTCCAGCCTCGGCCTCCCAAAGTGCTAGGATTACAGACTTGAGCCATTGTTCCTGGCCGAGTGGCTCTCTCTTTGAGCCTCATATGAGGAACAGTGTTACTCCTCTCTGGAGGATGCAGCACTCAAGGTGCCACTTGGAAAAGTCCCGCCCCTGCTGTCTAGGACTTCCCAGGCCCCCAAAACCACAGGAGCCAATGCATATCTGTTCATTATCACCTACCCAGTCTCGGGAATTCTGTCATAGCAGCACCAAATGGACCAAGACACCTTAGTGAGCTGGAAGGAGCCTGGGTCTCTGAGAATTCTGTGGAGTACAGTTGTCATATATATTCTGGATCTTGCATAAAAAAGAAATAAGCTTCTACCGTGTTCAGCCAGTACAGGTTGGATACCTCTAATCTGAATATCCACAAAGCTCCAAAATCTGAAACTTTTAGAGTGCTGACATGGCGCTCAAAGGAAATGCTCTTTGGAGCATATTAGATTTGGGGTGTTGACCCAGTAAGTATAATGCAAATACTCCAAAATAAAAATAAAAATATCCAAAATTCAAAATACTTCTGGTCTCAAGCATTTTGGATAAGGGAAGCCAACATGTAACATCAGTGATACTTAATCCTGATAAAGCATCTATTAAAAGTGATAACAGGGCAACCCTATTGGGGGGTCCCCTCCCACTGTGGGAGTTTTTCTGTCCTCTCAGTAAATCCTGCTTTCTCACCAAAAAAAAAAAAAAAGTGATAACATAGTTGGGCGTGGTGGCTCAAGTCTATAATTCCAGCACTTTGGGAGGCTGAGGCGAAAGGACTGCCTGAGCCTATGGCTTCGAGACCAGCCTGGGCAACACAATGCGACCTCATCTCTACAATAAGTCAACAAATTAGCCGGGCATGGTAGTGCACACCCATAGATCCGGCTACTTGAAAGGCTGAGGCGGAAGGATTGCTGGAGCCCATCAGGTCGATGCTGGGGTGACCGTGAGTGTACAGACGACGGAGTGACTCCGAGTCAAAAAAAAAAAAAAGTGTTAATAGAGATTGAGCTGCTTATGATCTTTCTATACAAAGAACCTCTTAAAATTTACATTAAAAGAAAATCATACCCCCATTGAAAGAAGCTAGACACAAAAGAGTATACGTTGTACATTTCCACTTACCTAAAATCCTAGAAAATGCAGACTACAGTGTACAAAAGCAGATTAGTGTCTGCCTGGCTGGGGTGGGGGATGGGGTGGGTGGAAAGGACCCCCAGAGGGACGTGTGGAGCAGGAAGAAGGGAGTGTCCCGTATTGTGGTCGTGGCTTCCATGAGTGCACATTCACAACTGTCATAACCCACTTATGACATACTTCAAGTAGCTCCGGCTTAACTACATGCATTACACTTAAGGTTGGTTGTTTTGTTTTTTTTTTGAGTTGGAGTCTCACTCTGTCACCCAGACTGGAGGGCAGTGGCACGCTCCCGGCCACTGAAGCCTCGACCCGCTGGGCTCTGGTGATCCTTCCACCTCAGCCTTCCGAGTAGCCGGAATTACAGGCACACTCTACCACACCTGGTTGATTTTTTGATTTATTGTAGAGATGAGGTCTCACCAAGTTGCCCAGGCAGCTCTTGAACTCACGGGCTCAGGCAATTCACTCACCTTGGCCTCCCAAGGCGCGGGATTACAGGCTGAGCCACCGAGCCCGGCAAGATTGGTTTTTTAAAAAAAAGAATACATCCTGACGGATGCAGAGACTAATACAGCTAAGAGTTTGGGAAGGACCTTCTGAAGGTAGCAAGAGGCACACGTACAGGTGGCCACGCATAACGCCTTTGAATTCTCTTTTTATTGTATCCTTGTAGGAAGCTGCTCTCATATTTCTTCCTAGTAAGTCAAATGCCCCGTGATGTTTGCTACAAAGAAGACAACGTACATTTTAAAAAACTGGCTAATAAGGAGATGACAAAAGGTTGTTAACATGAGAAAAGTAAAACAAGTCAAACCACTTGAACAGTGAGCTTCAGGTTTTGTTATAAAAAGGGAATATACAAATTTTTATAACTAAAAAGATCGGAAGCGTACATAACAAACATTAACAGAGGCTATTTTGGGAGGTAGGATTGTCAGTGATTTTCACTTTCTTCTTTACACCTTTCTGTTGTGTGAAACACAATGAATATGACCCCTTTTATAATCAGGAAAAAGGGGCCAGGCATGGTGGCTCACACCCATAATCCTACCACTTTGATAGGCCAAGGCAGGAGGATTGCTTGAGACCAGGATTTCGAGAACAGCCTGTGCAACACAGCAAAACCTCATCTCTACCAAAAAAAAAAATTAGCTGGGTGTAATGGCACGCATCTGTAGTACTCAGGAGGCTGAGGCAGGAGGATCGCCTGAGCTCAGAAGCCAAAGGCTGCGGTAACTTACCACTGCATTCCAGCCTAGGTGACAGAGTGAGATTCCTACTCAAAAAATAAAAAAGAGGGCAACCCCCTCAGGTCCCCTCGCATTGTGGCAGCTTTTTGGTCCCCTCAATAAATCCTGCTTTCAAAAAAATAAAAATTTTTAAAAATCAGGAAAAATCCCAAACTATTATTCATGTAATGAACAAAATATACGCCCACTCATCCCTGCTTTGGTAGGCTCTGGTGAGGGAGGGCTTCACGTTACTCACTGTGTCTGGATGCAAACCAGAAGTCAGGTTGTATCTAGTAACCAAAACACAGCGAGCTAAGAGTCTGGAGGACTGTGTCCACATTCTGCCTGTTCCACTGTGGGCCGCCCTCAAGTCATTCACTCTCTTTGGGTCTCGATCTCCTTATCTGTGGAACACGGCGGTGGGACTCAGTAATGGCCGTCTCTCCATTTTCAAAAATCTCAGTTCTGATGCAAGCGCACAGGGACGATGGTGACTGATCTTGTTTCAAAGGACGGAGGGCATGGGTAGGGGGAGGATGAACAAGGGGCACCAGCCCCCGTCTGCCTCCCCCCCACAAAGTCCCCTCCGTCAGGGTACAGGGCACACATTCGCTTGCAGGCTTCCTGCCAGCCTCCATGAGAAGCCATCCTGCATTCAGATGCGAGCCCAGCACGGGCTCCTGCCAGCAGCGGCCCTTCCAGAGCCCTTCACCTGCAATCCTTCTCCTCCAGCACCCCTGGTTCTGGGCAGGATGTCACAGCTTCTCCACTGACCGTCAAAACATCCAGCTACTGTTAAAAACAGTTTTGGAGCCGCTGAGAGCAGCGCTGAGCAATTAGGCATTCATGATGCCCCCTGCTGTCTAGTGGGCATTAGTTTAATGAGGGACTATTAAAAACACATAAGAATCTCAACCCACAAAAATAAACAGAGCAGTCAAAGCCCCATCTCACACATATAACTGGGCCTGCCTGTAACATAATGCAAAGGATGGCCCTGACTGGTGCTTGTAGGTGTGCAGAGCATGGCCGGGAGCACGGGCCTCCAATTGGCTGTGATTTTTAAAATGCTCACTGTGTGTCATGACCACACAGGTGCACGCAATATTAATTCTAGAAAGTGGCCTTAAATTAAGAAGAGAACAAAAGATGTAGAGTTTACAAGGAAGCGTGGAAAGGCATCCTTTGGACTTGTGTGTCCTCCGTACCCTTTTCATCTTTGCAATTCCCTCAAGATAAAGGCAGGTGGAGTGAGACTGCCTGTTCCCTCCTGGGTCCTCAAATTCCCAAAGAGCAGCTTTTTGCTGCAAAAGAGATGAGTCAGGAGGCCGGGCATGGTGGCTCACATCTATAATCCCAGCATTTTGGGAGGCCAAGGCGAGAGGATTGCTTGAGCCCAGGGGTTTGAGTCCAGCTTGGGCAACGCAGCGAGACCATGTCTCTACAAAAAAATTTTAAAAATTTAGCTGGGCATGGTGGCACACACCTGCAGTCCCAGCTACTCGGGAGACTGAGGCAGAAGGATCGCCTGGGCCCGGGAAGTCGAAGCTGTGGTGAGCCATGATTGTGCCACTGCACTGCAGCCTGGGTGAGAGTGAGACCCCAACTCCAAAAAAAGAAAAAAAAAAAAAAAAAGAGGGCTCAGCCTACTCCCAGGAGGTATTCACACCAAGATCTCTTTATGTTCCCCCTTTTTTTCTTTTGTGCAAGGCAGTAAAAGCAACTCTGACTCCGGGGGAAGGAGCAGGTAGCCACTGCTCCCCAGGCCAGGACAGAGAGAGGGACGGTGCTTAAGTCTTGGAAAGTCAGCGAACCGCAGTCAGCAGCCCAAGTGTGGCCACAGCGGCTGCTTCTCTCATTAGATCTTTTCCCTCTAGAGGGCAAAGACAAAACTATTCTTAGAATAGCAGCAGATTATTTCTTACTTGAACAAGAACAGTCAGCCAAACCAGCAGAGTGGCGTAATTCAGGGGGACAAGATCCTTCTCCTGCTCAGGAGAAATCCGGGAAGGAACAGAATCGTTGGCTCCTGGGTAGACCCCACAGATACGAATGCTCCGACTTCCCAAAGACCAGGCATCACATCTCTCCCACGTTCGCAAGGAAGAGCAAG
The DNA here is from genome assembly GCF_000164805.1 of Carlito syrichta. Classification (NCBI taxonomy): domain Eukaryota; kingdom Metazoa; phylum Chordata; class Mammalia; order Primates; family Tarsiidae; genus Carlito; species Carlito syrichta. The sequence continues at coordinate 443,473 of NW_007253740.1, read as the reverse complement.
CCTGAGACCCTGCACCACTCAAGAAACGCGGCGGCGATGCAGGCCGCGGTGAACGAGGCTCTCATTCATTAATCTTCAAGCTGCACTGCTGAACACAGGCCCATTATCAGGATAAGTGGCGATGTTAACATGCACCTGGAGGGACGAACTCCTCCCCCTGAACTGAAATCACAAGGCTGACGTTACCTTAAGAGCACCGCAGAGCTCGACGGTGTCTGCGTCATCGACCACCGTAATCCGGAAATTGGGGGTCTGTAGCAGTTCCTTGAAGAGAAGGCCATTCTCCATGACTTTGCTGCCTATTGAAAGGTTAGGAAGAGAGGAAATGAACAACAGCCTCTACTCTTAACTTGTATACCTAATACATGTAAACATAATGTTTCTTACTATAAAGGTAGCATGTGTTTGTGACAGAAAATTTGGAAAATACATAGGAGCAGAAATAGAAAATTAAAACATCCCCCATTTCCACTAGAGGAGACTACTTACAAGTGGACGTACAGTTGTTTTGTTTTTTTTTTTGAGTTGGAGTTCCACTCTGTCACCCAGACTGGAGTGCAGTGGCTGCTCCCGGCCACTGCAGTCTCAGTCTGCTGGGCTCTGGCGATTCTTCCACCTCAGCTTCCAAGTAGCTGGAACTACAGGCGCACGCTATCACGCCCAGTTAATTTTTTCATTTATTGTAGAGATGAGGTCTCGCCAAGTTGCCCAGCGGGTCTCAAGCCCACGGGCTCAGGCAATCCACTCACCTCAGTCTCTCAAAGCGCAGGATTACAGGCTGAGTCACCGAGCCCAGCTGGATGGACAGTTTTAACATATTGAGCACGAGCATGATTCGTTTTTCTCAAAACTGGGAGCATTGTGTGTATATGGTTTCGTAACCTGATTTTCCTAAATTCCAGGAGATGGAAGTGCAGTCAGAGGCTTGTTTCTGTTCTCATTGGCTTCCCAGTCTTGGGGACAGAGTCTGGGGCAAGATGGGTGTTCAGGAGTTTTCACACATTTATGATCATTTGTTTTGGAGACCTCTGATTACAAAATAAAATCAAACAGACAAACAAAAAATAAAACCTTACACATAAAACCTGAGATGAGACTGCTCTGGTTAGTGTGGTGCAGGGGGAAGCTAACCAAATCCACACTCCCCAGTTCTGGGAGCATAATCAGAGCCATGCCTGGCTCTCACACAGATATGGCAGAAAGACCATCTCTGTCTACCTCGAGGTGGGAGACACTGCCTCCAAGTTGATCTGCATAGAACAACCATCCAGGGAGCTTTAAAAGCACCAAAGCCCAGGCCACATCTCAGAGCTACGACCTCACATTCTCTGGAGTGGAGCAGGCGCTCACGGTTTCCGAAGTTCCCCAGCCGAGTCCAACAGGCAGACAAGAGTGCAGACCTCTGACCTCACCCTTCCAGCCTCAGCTTCCCATCCCAACACCATGGCACAGTCAGATATGAGTCACATGTGAAAATAGCCTTTAGGGCCGGGATCGGTGGCTCAGCCTGTAATCCCGCGCCTTTGGGAGGCTGAGGTGAGTGGATTGCCTGAGCCCGCGGGTTCGAGACCCGCCTGGGCAGCGAGACCCCATCTCTACAATAAATTTTTAAAAAAAATCAGCCGGGCTTGGTAGCGCATGCCTGTAATTCCGGCTACTTGGAAGACTGAGGCGGAAGAATCGCTGGAGCCCAGCAGGTCGACGCTGTGGTGGCCATGAGCGTGCCACTGCACTCCAGTCAGGGCGACAGAGTGAGACTCTGACTCAACAATATATAAATAAAATAAAAATAAATAAATAAAATAAAACCAGAGCCTGAAGTGATACAATGTCAGATAATCCAAGGGAGGGTAGAGAGAGAGTGAAGATACACACAAAATAAGATGAGCCAGGAGTCAACCATTTTTAAAGATGGGTAATGGGGACCTGGGACTATGAGACTGTGCCACCTGCTTTTGTTTTTGGAAATGCCCCATAATGAAACACCCTATCTACACACCTAATACACAGAAACGTAGCCCAGGCTGGAGTGCAGAGGCATGCTGATGGCCACTGCAGCCTCAACCTGCTGGGCTCGAGTCATCCTTCTGCCTCAGTTTCCCAAGTAGCCAGAACTATAGGTATACGCTACCACACCCAGCTAATTTTTTTGATTTATTGTAGAGACGAGGTCTCGCCATGTTGCCCAGGCTGGTCTTGAACCCGCGGGCTCAGGCAATCCACTCGCCTCAGCCTCCCAAAGTGTTGGGATTACAGGCTGAGCCACTGAGCCTGGTCCAGAAACACATTTTCTACGCTATAGGCCTCGTCTACTGTTATCTGTCATTTAGCTGAGTTCTCCTTTTCCAAATACTGGCACTGTGTCCGTTTGAGCAAACTGTCCTCTTTCTTCTTTAAACAGTCCACAGACGAGCTGGGTGAGTCCACACAACGCCGTTTCACCATCTGGGTTGGGTAAACCAGCCCTGCCCCCACATCATGAGACTTGGGCACCAGGTTTCCTCCCCACATGCCCCCTGCCAGATGCCCCAGAGCATCGAGCACAGGCCCGTCTCAAGTCACTTTAATCCTGCTGTCTGCAGCTGGAAACCTGAGCTGCAGCTGAGAATGGCAGGGGAGGGTGCATGCTGCAGGCCAAGGTCTATGGGTTTCTCTGTGGCTGCAAACAACGGTGTCCGTCGGAGAGGTGCGTCTGATTTATAGCAACTTCCCATTTTCTCAAATGTACCTTTTGTTTATATTTTTTACTTTATTTTAAAAATAGGGACAGGAGCCAGGAGTGGTGGCTCATACCTGTCATCCCAGCACTTTGGGAGGTGGAGGCGAGAGAATTGCCGAGTCCAGGGACTCAAGACCAGCCTGGACAACCTGGCAAGATCACCTCTACAATAAACCAAAAAACCATTAGCCAGGCGCAGTAGCCCACGCCTGTAGTTCCGCTACTTGGATGATTGAGGAAGAAGGATTGCCGGAGCCCAGCAGATCGATGCTGGGGTGGCCGTGAGTGTGCCACTGCACTCCAGCCCGGGTGACAGAGTGAGACTTCAACTCAAAAATAAAATAAAATGAAATAAAATTAGCCAGGTGTGGTGGCATGCGCCTGTAGTTCCAGCTACTTGGAAGGCTGAGGTAGAGGGATTGCCTGAGCCCAGCAAGTCGAGACTGCAGTAGCTGTGAGCATGCCACAGAACTCCAGCCTGGATGATGGCGTGAGACTCCAACAACAACAACAAAAAAATAAGGATGGGGTTTCACTATATTGCCGAGGCTGGTCTCAAACTCCTGAGATCAAGCAATCCTCCCGCCTCTGTCTCCCCAAGTACTGGGATTACAAGCCTGAGCCATGGTGCCTGGCCTAAATTTATTTTTAATCATGGATGAGAAAGCACGAACTTTATTATCATTACTAGTCATAAACAGTGCCGTGGCAAACAGGGCCTCGGGCCCTCTGTACAGGACCGGGAACACCCAACAAGCACGTGGAAAGGCTGCCCAACTCAGTATGTCCCAAAAGACAGGAAAACCTCTTTTCTCTGTCACATCGGGTTTTAGCGGCAACCAACTGACTTATTTAGCAAAATTCCTTCAGAACACTTATTTTAGTCTGTGATTCCCTATTTGTTTGTGTGCTTGGAAGCTCCAAGGATCTTATGTGTCCTTGACACTGGGCATCACGCCGGACAGATCATAGGCTTTGAAAGTATTTGTGGAATGACAAGTCTGAGGCTCTGGTATGTCCCAAGAAGGAAGGGAGCATTCACCACCAGGGGGCGACGTAGTTCACCATCACAGTATTTTTTTTTTTTTTTAAAGAAATAAAAGAATCTTTATTGTTTTAGAAGCAGTGTTGAGTAAACAGACAGGCAAATATCTAAAGAGAGATACCATACATCAACTAGTGGTTTAAACCTTTGAGGAAAAAACATGAAAAATATTTACAAGGACCAGTTTCTTTTTACAAATGTTAAACATCAAAAGCACCCAAAACCAAATAGGGGTTACCGTCAAGGTGTAAACCCAATGAAACAAATTTAAAAACTACAAAAGGTACAAAAAACATGTGGCCATAGGAAATAATAGTGTAAATAGCAGAATATAAACTGGCCCATGTAAAATACAAAAATATTCACTGAAGTCAGATTTTCTATAAAACAGTGCTTATTAGAGGTATTTTAATATGAATCAGGCATATAATCTAAACGTGGAAACTTTTAGAAACGTTAACAGCATTAAGCCAGTGCCACTCACTTGTGCTTCCAATTTTTTTTTTTTAAAGCTGCTTTGTTTTGACTCATGAGAAATATCTAAGGCCCACATTTTTTTAACTTTTAATTTTTTATTTTAAAGATGTGGGGGACAACTCAGGATTAGGTATACAAATGTTCATTATGCAGGTACTGTTGTTGATGAAGGCCCACATTCTTATAAGCAGTATCCATTCTCATAAGGTTAACATTTTTACACTAAAACACAGTTTAAATAAAAATAATTCTAAAAATCAGATTTCTATTTAGTCTTTAAGAAGTGTTTCAAGGTATTTTTTTAAAGATACTGAAACTAGCTGGGCTCGGTGGCTCAGCCTGTACTCCCGCGCCTTTGGGAGGCTGAGGTGAGAGGATTGCCTGAGCCCGCGGGTTCGAGACCCGCCTGGGCAGCGAGACCTCATCTCTACAATAAATCAAAAAATGAGCCGGGCGTGGTAGCACACGTCTGTAGTTCCAGCTACTTGGAAGGCAGAGGTGGAAGGATCACCTGAGCCCAGCAGGTTGATGCTGGGGTGGCCATGAGTGTGCCACTGCACTCCAGCCTGGGTGACAGAGTAAGATACTGACTCAAAAAAAAAAAAAGAAAAGAAAAGAAAAGGAACTTAACTTACGTGCATTTATCTATCTTTACAAACCAAGAAAGCCTAATGCACTCCAATGGAAACTTTTGTACAACAGGGGTACAGCAGGTAGATAAAAATCCTAGCCCACATCTGCAGGTCAGTACAAGGTTTAGATCAAGGGGTTGGAGATTGAGTCTCGGCCTTACAGAGTGATCAGGTAGCCAGTCACTTCCAGTCAACGGGGAAAGGATCGCTAGCAAATAGGGTTGAGTTGGAACAACTAGCTAATCACCTTTTTGGAAAAATAAAAGTAATTACGTAATAATTTCACAGGGTACATTAAAACTGCAGATGTCTATAAGAATTAATCATAAAAGAGTAAGACATATACGTGTACATATTTATGTGTATACCAATATACACATATATTTTTCTGGAAGGATAATTAGAACCAGCTCAGATGATTCCCTCTGGGAAGAAGAAATTGGATGGGAAATTATAATCTTAATTCTAAGTTTTCACCTCATAGTGCTTGACTTTTTTTTTTTTTTAAGCTGTGTTTGTACTATTTTCGTAAATGCCATCCTGGGAAAGTGGTATTGTAGGCTATCATTTTCTTCTTTATATTATTTGTTATACCTCTCCTCTTCAAAAAATATTCTTTTTTTTTTTTTTTTTTAGAAAGCAGCATTTATTAAGAGGACAGAAAAGCTCCCACAGTGGGAGGGGACCCAAGAGGGTTGCCCAAAAAATATTATTTCTCAAAAAAGAAAATTATAAGTGTCCAAATATATGAAATTGCCAATGACATACTATGCAGCCATGAAGATGTACAGTATGTTAACAGACTCTGAAAGTTGTTTGTTATGACTCAAGGGAATAAAGTAACTATAAAATGTCATGTAACTTACTACAAACATAATATTTGCACAATAGAAAAAGGAATATATAACAAAATAATAGGGCCAGATGCAGTGGCTCCTGCCTGTAATTCCAGCACTTTGAGAGGTCAAGGCAGATGGACTGCTTGAGCCTAGGAGTTCGTTACCAGCCTGGGCAACGTAGTGAAACCTCATGTCTACAAAAAAATTAAAAGATTAGTTGGGCATAGTCCCAGCTACCTGAGATGCTGAGACGGAAGGATCACCTGACCCCAGGAGGTCGAGGCTGCCGTGAGCCGTGATCGTTATGATCATGCCACCGCACTCCAGCCTGAGTGACAGAGTGAGACCCCATCTCAAAAAAGAAAAGAAAAAAAAAATCACACAAGAAAAATTAAGCCACATTTTAAAATGGTTTTCTTTTGATTACCTCTATTTTCCATTTTAAAAAGATGCAAAATACCTGTATAAATAAAAATAAAAATTAAGGGAGGGGGACTTAAAATGCCCTGTCTACAGGCATATAGACGCATCCAGAGCTGCACTTTCCTGTGCACCATCTCACACTGGGGGCCTGGCCCCCCCCGAGTTTCCTTTCTGATTCCATTGCCCATGGGTTTGACCAGGAGGGAGGTAAGCTGTGCAGTGGTAGATAAAACTTACACTTTTGCAAATAATACTCATACTCTTCCAACAATGCATCCTTTAATATGGCACACGGGCATTTGGAAATTCTCAAAGCCCCTTTTAAAAGAAATGAACATTGGCTGGGCTCGGTGGCTCAGTCTGTAATCCCAGAACTTTGGGAGGCTGAGGCGAGTGGACTGCTTGAGCCCACGAGTTGAGACCAGCCCAGGTAACTTGGCAAGACCTTGTCTCTACAATAAATAAAAATTTAGGCCGGGCTTGGTGACTCAGCCTGTAATCCTGCGCTTTGGGAGGCCGAGGTGAGTGAACTGCCTGAGCCCGCGGGTTCGAGACCCGCCTGGGCAACTTGGCGAGACCTCATCTCTACAATAAATCAAAAAAATTAGTTGGGCATGGTAGCGCGTGCCTGTAGTTCAAGCTACTTGGAAGGCTGAGGAAGAAGGATCGCCGGACCCTGCAGGTTGAGGCTGCGGTGGCTGGGAGCGGCCACCGCACTCCAGTCTGGGTGACAGAGTGAGACTCCAACTCAAAAAATAAATTAAATAAATAAATAAATAAATAAATAAATAGCCAGGCATGGTAGCACACCGCCTGTAGTTCCAGTTACTTGGAAGGCTGAGGCAGAAAGATGGCCGGAGCCCAGCAAGTTGACACTGGGGTGCCATGAGCGTACCACTGTACTCGAACATTTCACAACATCAGCATGGGAATGATGGCCCTAATCCACAATGTGTACAGGAAAAGCTTCCTGTTTCAGGAAGCAGGAGACCCAAATTCATGCCTGGGTTCTGTTCTACATCAGTGTGTGATGTTGGGCAGGTAATGTATCCTCCGATTCACCCAAAAATAGGTGTCATTCCCACCAATTTTTAGTTGTCATGAGACCTCAGTGAGGATCCAGTCACTAGCATCTCTGAGAAAAGAAAAGCTGGGTTGTTTTTTTTTTTTTTGAATTATTAGAGTCTCACTCTGTCACCCAGGCTGGAGTGCAGTGGCACACTCACAGCCACTGTAGCCTCGACCTGCTGGGCTCAAGGGATCCTTCCGCCTCAGCCTTCCAAGTAGCTGGAACTATAGGCACACGCCACCATGCCTCGCTAATTTTTTGATTTTTTGATTGCAGAGATGAGGTCTCACCAAGTTGCCCAGGCTGGTCTTGAACCCGCGGACTCAGGCAATCCTCTCACCTTGGCCTCCCAAAGTGCTGGGATTATAGGCGTGAGCCACCGTGCCCAGTCAAAAGCTGGGTTTCTAAGGCCAGGGGACCCAGCCCTGGATACAGCCACCTGCTTCTCGGTATGAGCAACCTTGCACCTTAGAGTCTTGATGAATCATTCCTGGATCACGGAGAGTCAGAACGGTCTCCTTGGCTTCACATTCATTCTGGAGGTGGTGGAAATACTTCAGTGCCACAGAACAGCCTCCTTACATAAAAAAACTCCCACCCTGCTGAATGTCCACCTTAGGAACGTTAAGAGGTATAGGAAAGAGCCATTTAGAAAGCACCAGAAATGGAAAATATGCATCCAGCATCCGGGCCCGCGGCCCCTCCCAGGCACCCCTTACCGATGGTGGTCTCACAGAACTTCTCCGCAGCCACCTCGTTGGCAATGTTGGCGCCCATCAGCACACTGATGTCAATGCCCATCTTCTCTCGGATGATGTCAGAAATGAGCTTCAGCCCCTCAGGGCCCTCGTCTATGCCCTGCAAGGATGTCAAGAAGTCAGGAAAAAAGCCCGAGATACCTGTTTTATAACTCCTCTAGATTTAGACAGCCAGTGGCATCTGCAACTTGAAAAATATCTTCTAGCCGGGCTCGGTGACTCAGCCTGTAATCCCATGCTTTGGGAGGCTGAGGTGAGTGGATTGCCTGAGCCCATGGGTTCAAGACCCGCC
>NW_007253740.1:415270-435012 GCF_000164805.1 Carlito syrichta | reverse complement strand
CCCTCCAGTCTAGGCGACAGAGTGAGACTCCGACTCAAAAAAAAAAAAAAAAGAAAGAAAGAAAAGAAAAATATCTTCTATTTACAAGGGCAAACCTACATGCTGCATATAAGGGGGACCCAGAAAAACCTGGAATTATCTTTCGGAGGGCGGGTTGCTTGTAGTACAAGCTTCCCCTGTTGGGGAAGTGTTCTCGGAACCCATCGGCATCAGGGTACCAGCTAGTGCTGTTGTGAGAGGCTGCGTTGGGCTTCAGGGAATTTTACTGGAGATTCTCTCAATGTGTTTGCTCATTTCATGATGGGCGATTCACAAGCACACCTGTCCACACAGGGCTGAGTGTCCAGTGGTGCTTGACCAAAAACGGCATGGTCCCTGTGCCCCATATTCCTTATTTTTTGCTTCCCCAGATGAGAAAAGTCCTCAAAGGGAAATATTTCACTGATGTGGAAAAGGTGAAACAGAAAGCAGAGAAGCGGCTGGACTCGGTGGCTCAGCCTGTCATCCCAACACTTTGGGAGGCCGAGGCAAGTAGATTGCCGGAGCCTGTGGGCTTGAGGCCAGCCCAGGCAACTTGGAGAGATTTAGACTCTACAATAAATTAAAAATTAGCTGGGTATGGTAGCGCACCCCTGTAGTTCTGGTTACTCGGAAGGCTGAGGCAGAAGGATTGCTGGAGCCCAGCAGGTGGAAGCTGCGGTGGCTGTGAGTATGCCACTGTACTCCAGCCTGGGGGACAGAGTGAGACTCCAACTCAAAAAAAAAAAAAAAAAAGGCAGAAGCACTAAAAGGCATCAAAATCACTGAGTTCAAAAACTGTTTTGAGCAGTGGAAAAAGCATCTCAATAGGGACAGGTGTACTGCATCAAACGGATAGTATTTTGAAGGTGACTGAAGTTTAAATACGTAAGAATACACATTTCCTATAAACAAATTCTGGCTTTCTGGCATCCCCCTCCTATGTGGTATTTAAAGAACAGAAAAGCCATGTGTGGTGGCTCATACCTGTAATCCCAGCACTTTGGGAGGTGGAGGTGAAAAGACTGCCTGAGCTCAGAGGTTCAAGACCAGCCTGAGCAAGATAGAGAGACCTCATTTCTACAATTAAAAAAAAAGGACAGGTGCAGTGGCTCAAGTCTGTAATTCCAGCACTCTGGGAGGCCATGGTGAGACGACTGCCTGAGCCCATGCGTTCAAGACTAGCCTGGGCAATTTGGCAAGACCTCATCTCTACAATCAAAAAATTAGCTGGGCATGGTAGTGTGCGCCTGTAGTTCCGGCTACTTGGAAGGCTGAGGCGGAAGCATCGCTGGAGTCCAGCAGGTCGACGCTGGGGTGGCCGTGAGTGTGCCACTGCACTCCAGTCTGGGCGACGGAGTGAGACTTCAACTCAAAAAAAATTAATAACTAAAAATAAAGAACCGGAAAATTAAAAGAATAAAATGACCATGTACTCACCATCCAGGTTAAGAAATTAAACCTGCAAACCTGCAAAAAGAAGAACTGGTATTTTCATGAATCTATGCAAATGACCAGCTAATCTACCATGCTATCATTTGGGAATGGATTCATTATTCTGCAGACATAATGGAGTCAGTCACTCCTCCTGAAGGCATAGCCCAAGCTAAGCTCCGGGATTCTGCTTGAAATCACCTCAAAACAGACCTGAGAAGCTTTCTACACTCACTCTTGGGAAGAAAAAGGTAAATAAGAATTTTTTTTTTTTTTTTTTAGTTGGAGTCTCACTCTGTCACCCAGGTTGGAGTGCAGTGGCATGCTCACAGCCACAGCCTCAACCTACTGGGCTCAGGTGATCCTTCCACCTCAGCCTTCCAAGTAGCTAGAAACACAGGCACATGCCACCATGCCCAGCTAATTTTATTTATTGTAGAGACGAGGTCTTACCATGTTGCTCAGGTTGGTCTTGAACCCCCAAGCTCAGGCAATCTTCTCACCTCCGCCTCCCAAAGTGGTGGGATTACAGGCTTGAGCCACCGTGCCCAGCAAGATTTTTTTTTTTTTGGAGTTGGAGTTAGAGTCTCACCCCATTGCCCAGGCTGGAGTGCAATGGCACACTCACGGCCACCCCAGTGTTGGCTTACTGGACTCCAGGGATCCTTTTGCCTCAGTCTTCCAACTAGCCAGAACTATAGTTGTGTACTACCACATCCAGCCAATTTTTTTATTTATTGCAGAGACGAGGTCTTGCCAAATTGCCTGGGCTGGTCTTGAACCCGTGGGTTCAGGCAATCCACTCACCTTGGTCTCCCAAAGTACTGGGATTACAGGCTGAGTCATTGAGCCCGGCTGAGAATTTTTAACAAATAAAATATATGACTAGATACTTAATTTTGTTTTGTTTCTCTTTTTTTTTTTTTTGTGAGTTGGAGTCTCACTCAGTCACCCAGACTGGAGTGCAGTGGCCGCTCCCGGCCACCGCAGCCACGACCTGCTGGGCTCTGGCAAACCTTCCGCCTCAGCCTTCCGAGTAGCTGGAACTACAGGCGCGTGCTACCACACCCGGCTGATTTTTGATTTATTGTAGGGATGAGGTCTTGCCAAGTTGCCCAGGCGGGTCTCGAACCCATGTGCTCAGGCAATCCACTCATCTCAGTTTCCCAAGGTTTACAGGCTGGGCCACTGAGCCTGGCTTAATTTTGTTTTCTGAAATCCAACTCTTTCATATACTTTGGAAACAGTTTTCCTCTATTTCAAGCTCTGTTGATAAAATGCCATGCCACAGCCGGGCTCGGTGGCTCAGCCTGTAATCCCGCGCCTTGGGAGGCTGAGGTGAGTATCTGCCTGAGCCCGCGGGTTCGAGACCCACCTGGGCAACTTGGTGAGACCTAATCTGTACAATAAATCAAAAATTAGCCGGGCGTGGTAGCGCGCGCCTGTCGTTCCAGCTACTTGGAAGGCTGAGGCGGAAGGATCGCCGGAGCCCAGCAGGTCGAGGCTGCGGTGGCCGGGAGCAGCGACTGCACTCCAGTCTGGGTGACCGAGTGAGACTCCGACCCAAAAAAAAAAAAAAAAAAATGCCATGCCAATAAAAATGCAATGAACCAAAAAGAAAAAGAAATTGAACTTGACTGATGCCACTGAAGTCCCGCGTGTCTCCCTGGAGTTACCCTCCTCACCCTGATCGCTGCAGGCCTCACTCCCTTGCTCTTCTTGGTCAGTTTCCCACCCACAATGGTCCCTACACAATGTTCTATGCCAGCACACCTGTTTTGAGAAGTCTCTGAATGGAACTGTACCGTTCACTTGTGATGTGCTGTCTTCTACTAGAATATTATTGAGAGACTCACCCATGCAGCTGCATGAACCTCTTGGTTTGTTCCTGTCACTGCTGAGGAGTACTCTACAATGAGCAGTTCACAGTTCATTTATCTGCTCTTTTGCTGACATTTGGGCTGCTCCAGTTTGCTTTAATAAACACTCATCTATAAATGCTCTGGAACAGTCTCTCTATGGAGTTTTTTTTTTTTTTTTGAGTGGGGGTCTCACTCTGTCACCCAGGCTAGAGTGCAGTGGTACGATCATGGCTCACTGCAGCCTCTACCTCCTGGGTTTAGGTGATCCTTCCGCCTTAGCCTCCCAAGTAGCTGGGACAACAGGCGTGCACCACCGTGCCTGGCTAGCTTTTTTTTTGTAGAGATGCAAAGTCTTACTATGTTGCCTAGGATGTTCTCGAACCCCTGGGCTCTCTTCTCAGATTCCCAAAGTGCTGGAATTACAGGCAGGAGCCACTACGCCTGGCCTTAGGGAGTTCTTAATCTTGTTATTATTAGTATTATTTTTGAGTTGGAGTCTTACTCAGTCACCCAGGCTGGAGTGCAGTGGCATGCTCATAGCCACCATAGCTCAACCTGCTGGGCTCAGAGGAACCTTCCACTTCAGCCTTCCAAGTAGCTGGAACTACAGACATGCGTCACAACACCCAGCTAATTTTTAAAATTTATTGTTTTAAACAATAAGGTAAGGTCTCACCATGTTACCCAGCATGGTGTCAAACCAGTAGGCTCAGGCAATCCTCTTGCCTTGGGCTCCCAAAATGCTAGGATGACAGGCATGAGCCACCACACCCAACCTTAGGAAGTTCTTAATCTTTTAACAACAGGGGCATACCCCTGGCAGTCTGGTGAGGTGTACGGATTCTAAGAATGTCATATGCATACGACAAAATACCTAAGATTACCTATGAATCCAATTATACTGAAATACAGTTACCAAATGCTAAACCAACTTGTGATAAAGTGATACACACACTGTTCTATTAATGCAATTAAAAATAGATGTCGCCGGGCTCGGTGGCTCAGCCTGTAATCCCGCGCCTTTGGGAGGCTGAGGTGAGTGGATTGCCTGAGCCTGCGGGTTCGAAACCCGCCTGGGCAGCGAGACCTCATCTCTACAATAAATCAAAAAATCAGCTGGGCGTGGTAGCGCGCGCCTGTCGTTCCAGCTACTTGGAAGGCTGAGGCGGAAGGATCGCCGGAGCCCAGCAGGTCGAGGCTGCGGTGGCCGGGAGCGGCCACTGCACTCCAGTCTGGGCGACAAAGTGAGACTCCAACTCAAAAAAAAAAAAAAAAATTAGAAGTCATGGCAGGTGTAAAATTGACCATAATTTCCAAGCAGCAACAAGAATAATGACACCTTGAGAGATGCGAGTTGTAAGGTGAAAAGAAAGTCCCTGTGATTTTGAGTGACAGCGCTGATCCAGTCCTGCTAACACTACCGTAGCTGAAGCTATGGTTGTCGCTACATCCATGAATGAAGGGAACACTCAACTCAGCTACAAGTCAAAGTGAATTAAAATGACAAGGTTTTTTGTTTTTTGTTTTTGAGTCGGAGTCTCACTCTCACCCAGGCTGGAGTGCAGTGGCACACTCACAGTCACTACTGCCTCGACCTGCTGGGCTCCGGCAATCCTTCTGCCTCCGCCTTCCCATGCGTGCACCCATGCCCAACTACTTTTTTGATTTATTATAGAGACGAGGTCTCACCATGTTGCCCGGGCTGGTCTTGAATCCGTGGGCTCAGGTAATCCTCTCACCTCAGCCTCCCAAACTGCTGCAGTGACAGGTGTGAGCCAGCGTGCCCGGCTTTAAAATGACAGGTTTTTAAATCCACATGTAGGTGCCTGAACCTCCTGAATTCTATCTAGGGACTTTCTGGGGGTGGTTCATGGATTTCTGGTCAAAAACCCATGCTTCAGGGCACGTATCTAGGACTCGGAACCCATGGGGATTGATCTTCCAGCGAATGAAAAGCACTGGCGACTCCACTGGAAGGCTCTGACTGCATGGCTCGTGGGGAGGAGGCCGCCCTCCCTGCACCACCACCCGCCACCTCTCCACAATGGCAGCCCACTTCTGGACGTGAGCCGAGCGAGGCTTGGGGGACGTGGGTTTCATCACCTTCCGGGCATCTTTCAAGACACGAACCAAAACCTGCCACGACCTCCCGTCAGCCCAGCACCTAAGCAGGAAGTGAACTGTCCCGGCAACCCGCATGCTCCCCCTCCCCACCATCCCGGCACCTGGCACCTGGCTACCTTGATGAGTGTGATGCCCAGCGCCTCCTTGGGCACTCGCCCGGTGAGCTCGTCGCAGATCCTGTGGATGAACTGGTGAGGAATAACAAACACCAGCAGATCTGCGTCCTGTACCGCCTCGCTGAGACTGGAGACGGCCACCTGGAACCACAAGGCGGAGGAAACCCTCACGATCTTGCAACCGAAGGCGCCGCTTAACGGTGACATTCACAGACCATCTATCCGACGCCTACTATGTGCAGGGCACCGGACATCCGGCAACAAAGGGCAGTGGAGTGTCTGCTTAGTCCTCCTTATTACTCGTGGGGGCCTGAAGCCGGGAGGGCCCTGCTTCACCAGCTGGGCAACGGGCCGACCCTCTCCAAGCCTCAGCCTCCTCATCTGTCACAGGCGTCGTCGTAGCCCCGTGTGGGTCATTCCCTGCGGCTCTCCCGACCCCTTCCTCCGGGCCCTCTCCAGCTTTGGCTTATCTCCCTGACTTAGTTCCCAGCAGGCGGACTTCCGCGGATGGGTCCTGGCTCCCCGGGGCTCTGGCCTCCTGCTGGAGTCAGCCAGTGTGGGGGTGGGGGACACTGCCAGGAGACCAAAGGGTGGGAACAGACAGGTCAAGCGTGCTAACCAGACGGGCTCGGTGGCTCAACCTGTAATCCTGCACCTTTGGGAGGCTGAGGTGAGTGGATTGCCTGAGTCCGCGGGTTCGAGAATCTCCTGGGCAACTTGGCGAGACCTCATCTCTACAACACATCAAAAAAAACCCAGCCGGGCGTGGTAGCACACGCCTGTAGTTCCACCTACTCGTAAGGCTGAGGCAGAAGGATCACTGGAGCCCAGCAGGTCGAGGCTGTGGTGGCCGGGAGCGGCCACTGCACTCCAGTCTGGGCGACAGAGTGAGACTCCAACTCAAAAAAAAAAAAAGAGTACTAACCAGCCTCCTTGGGCCATTCCCACTCGGGCTCGTGGTGGCTCTGGCCTGGTGCCACCTCCCACCAGGCAGCCCCTCTCCCGGGGCCCCGGGCCCTCTCAGGTGGGCTGGGTGGCATGTTTGTTCCCCTCAGCCTTTCCGGGGAGGTTCCCTTTCCTGAAGCTGCTGAACTCTGAGCACTCTATCCCTGCTGTTTTCCCTGCCCCTGGGGCACCCCTTAAACCTTCCCACAATAAGCTCTCCTTTGCGAGGGCTACAGAGAAGTGACTGACACAGAGCCACATCTGGCACCCGATTCGCACTCAGTACACGTCAGCTATTGATGGTTCCTTTCCTTGAGATAAGGACGAGTGCAGGTTTACCAGGAACAGGAGTGGGGACACGTGACGAGGGTGCCAGGGCCGTGGTCCCCAGCAGAGCCTGCCTGTGCCCGGCCAGTGTCTGTTCTCCCTTTTCCCTGGCAACAGAACCCCCAGATTTGAGCTGGGCTCCTGAATGCCAGACAGAAGGCTCCACTTCCCAGCCCCCTTAGCAGCCAGGTGTGCCACATGACTAAGTTCTGACCCACAGTGCCAAAGCGGAAGTGCTGCTGTGACTTTGGGAAAGTGTCCTGGAAGGTGTTTCTTCCTTCCTTTGCCGGAGGGAATGCACGGAAATGGCTGGACCATGAGGAGCAGAGGACACGCTGCGAGGATAGAATAGTAGGATACCACGAAACTCTAACTCCGCACGTCTTTTACATGAGAGAAAAAGGCACGCTCCTTTACTTTGCTTACATCACTGTTATTTTAGGTTCTCTGTCATGTGCACCCAATTATAATCGATACAGTTCCCATTAAGCATCCCTAGTTCCCAGAATGAAGGACCTCGGAGGAAGGGTCTTCTAAGGCCACCCCATCTGTCACAGGAGCAGCACTGGAAACAGAGAAGCCTCCGGGAAACTTGGCTTGGAGGTTGTGATGAGACCTCCAACTCCTAGCCCAAATCCCTTCTCCCTTTTCTCCATAATCACACACCTATAAGCTGGTCACCAGACAGCCAGCTAGGGACCGCATTTCCCAGCAGCCCTCGCAGTTCCACATAGCCGCAGGCCAGGGTCTCATCAGTGGACTGGGAGAGGGAGCCGTGTGACCACTGACGGCCCAGAGCCCTGAAAACAGTGGGTTGCCTCCTCCACACTTTCTCTTCCCCTTTCTATGAGTTGGAAATCTTGACAGGCCAGGCGCGGTGGCTCCCGCCTGTAATAGCAGCACTTAGGAAGGCCGTGGCAAGAGATTTGCTTGAGCCCAGGAGTTTGAGACCGGCCTTGGCAACAAAGGGAGACTCCGTATTTACAAAAAAAATACAGAAAATTACCTGGGTGTGGTGGTGTACACCTGGGGGGCATGGAGGACTGGGGCAGGAGGATCACTTGAACCCAGGGGGTCAAGGCTGTGGTAAGCTGGGCTCCCACCATTGCACTCCAGCCTGGGTGATAGAGCGAGACCCCGACTCAGAAAGAGAAACAAGGAAGGAGGAAAAGAATGAAGGAAGGAAGGAAGGAAAGAAAGGAAGGAAAGGAAGGAAGGAAGAAAGAAAGGAAGAAAGAAAGAAGGAAGGAAGGAAAGAAAGAAAGAGAAAGAAAGAAAGAAAGAAAGAAAGAAAGAAAGAAAGAAAGAAAGAAAGAAAGAAAGAAAGAAAGAAAGAAAGAAAGAAAGAAAACCTTGACAGCTTAACCTTGACCACGGGGAAGGTAACAAAGCCCAGGAGACGACACAGGAAAAAGCAACATGGGACCAAGAACAACAGTGAAGCAAAGCTGCCAGATCGCTGTTATGTGACAGCAAGATGGATCCCTTGTTCTTTCAGCCACGCCAGCAGGTGGCTCTCGCGTCTCTTGGCCTTCACCTTCACCAACGGTCGCTGAGAGTCACTCCCTTGTGCAAACCATCCCCACAGGGAAACCATCTGGGGCTGTTTCGTCCCCCATTCCTTCAGCGGGTGTGTAGGACTTCCACCACTCATTGCCCTGCTCCATTCCCCTTCCTTTCAGCAGAAATGCCCCTGAATTTCCTCTCACTGCTACCACTTCCCCACTTCACCCATGCAGTAGGGGGGAATGGCCCCTTTCCAGTCCAGGGATGCGCCTCAGCTCATTCAAGCTGATGGGCACATTAACCAATCAGAGCCAGAAGCTACCGGCGCTGTGGCTCATGCCTGTAATCCCAGCATTTTGGGAGGCGGAGGCAAGACACCAGCCTGAGCAACATGGCGAGACCTCGTCTCTACAATAAATCAAAAAATGAGCCAGGCGTGGTGGTGTGCGTCTAGTCCCAGCCACTCAGGTGAGACCTGAGTGAGGTGAAACAGAGTGAGACCCCCGGCTCAAAAGAAGACAAAAAGCATCATTATGCCGCGGGTACAGGCTGCACCTGAAGCCAGCCCTACCTGGATTTTAGCTGTATGAGCCAAGACATCATGTTAGCTCATGCTGGTGTGGGCGACCGCACACTCGGCCCCACACGGCAGGTCCCAGCCCCACTCTCAGCTCTGCCCCCTCTCTTGCCAGCACCCCGAGGCAGGGAGGTCGGTCTGCTTTCCCCTTTGGAGGGGCTTCTCCAGTCGGGTCACCTAGGCTGGGAGGCACGGGGCAAAGACCCATGACCGACTCTCCACCGACTCCTCCAGTCCTCTCACTCCCAGACAGTCCACCCTCCAACAAGGCAGTTTCTGGTTCCCGGTGCTGTTCATCTCCCAGGCCCACCCGCAACCACCCTGCTGTCCTCTGTGGGCAAAGCTCATTCTGCTCTCACATGTCTGTCCGGGCTCCCACCGTCCCCCCACCGCCTTCCTGAGAACCCAGGCCCCTCCGCCCCCTTGAGCCACCAGCCTTCCTGGCTGGAGATCACACTTCCTAATCCCCGTCTCACATGGGGTCTGGCAGCCTTTTTTTTTTTTTTTTAATCTAACTTTTTAAAAATTTTTATTTATTTATTATTATTTTTTTCTGAGTTGGAGTTTCACTCCCTTGCCCAGACTGGAGTGCAGTGGCCACTCCCGGCCACCGCAGCCTCTACCCACTGGGCTCTGGCGATCCTTCCGCCTCAGCCTTCCAAGTAGCTGGAACTATAGGCGCGCACTACCATGCCCGGCTGATTTTTGATTTATTGTAGAGATGAGGTCTTGCCAAGTTGCCCAGGCAGGTCTCGAACCTGCAGGCTCAGGCAATCCACTCACCTCAACCTCCCAAAGGCGCGGGATTACAGGCTGAGCCACCAAGCGTGGCTTTTTTCTAATTTAAAACAATAACTTTGTCGTGTATTAAATTCCTCTCTAGGCCGGGCTCGTTGGCTCAGCTTGTCATGCCAGCACTTTGGGAGGTCAAGACGAGTGGATTGTCTGAGCCTGCAGGTTCGAGACCAACCCAGGCAACTTGGCGAGACCTCATCTCTACAAGAAATCAAAAAATTAGCCAGGCGTGGTAGCGGGCGCCTGTAGTTCTGGCTACTTGGAAGGCTGAGGCGGGAGGATCGCCGGAGCCCAGAGGGTCAATGCTGGGGTGGCCGTGAGTGTGCCACTGCACTCTAGCCTGGGCAATGGAGTGAGACTCCAACTCAAAAAAAAAAATTTCCTCTCTATATGTAAGATACCCATAGGCTGATTCTGAGTTTTCAGTACTGTACTATTAATAGCAATTCCTTTTTCAGTATCACGTGAGTACGGGGTTTCTCAAACTCAGAACGACGGACACTGGGAGCCAGATGACTTTATTGTGGAATCTGTTTTACAAACGTCCCGCAGGGGGTCTGGCAGCACCTAGCTCCTACCTACCAGATGTGAGAAGCAGCCTCCCACTTCCCCCCACAGTGACAACAAAGTGTCTTCAGATATCGCCACTAGGCCCCTGATGTGAGGGGCCAAGTCATGCAACCTTTGAGCTTCTCTGGATCCACTGTTCCTCTTCTTCCCTGTCCACCTTGAACACACACACGCCCCTTCCTTGTGCTTTGTCAGGGCAAGGTCAACATGGTGACTTGGAAGAAACACCAGAACCAAAGAGAAGAGATGTCACTTTGAAGGTCTCAGTTTCTTATCTGCAAGCAACTGCGTCTGGGACCTCAGCCACCCCGTGTATAAAATGGGATAAAGATGAACTTTTCTGCCTCACTACTTCACAGAGCACATTCAAATTAAGCAATACAAATGACGGGGTTTTGAAACAACAAAGACTTGACAAATGAAAGCTTGTTCACCAGAAAAATCTGCCTGCCTCCTAGAAATACTTTTTTTTTTTTTTTGAGTTCGAGTCTCACTCTGTCACCCAGACTGGAGTGCAGTCTCGACCTGCTGGGCTCCGGCGATCCTTCCGCCTCAGCCTTCCAAGTAGCCGGAATTACAGGCGCGCACTACCACGCCCAGCTAATTTTTTTGATTTATTGTAGAGATGAGGTCTCACCAAGTTGGCCAGGCTGGTCTAGAACCCCTGGGCTTAGGTAATCTCCTTGCCTCTGTCTCCTGAAGGTGTGAGCCACTGCATACAGTTCTCATTTTTCTTTTTTCTTTTTTTTTTTGAGTTGGATTCTCACTCTGTCATCGAGGCTGGAGTGCAGTGGCATGCTCGCAGTCACTGAAGCCTCAACCTGCTGGGTTCAGGCGATCTTTCCGCCTCAGCCTTCCAAGTAGCTTGGACTACAGACACGTATCACCATGCCTGGCTAATTTTTTGATTTACTGTAGAGACAAGCTCTCACCATGTCGCCCAAGCAGGTCTAAAACTCCTGCCCTCAGGCAATCCTCTTGCCTTGGTCTCCTAAAGTGGTGGGATTACTTACAGACATGAACCACTGCGCCTGGCTCAGACTCACCACTTGACCCTCCAAAAATGCTATTCTATGGCCTTCAAAATCAACTGACATTAAAATGTTTTCTCCATTCACTTATAACTATAAGTAGACTCACTGGATCAAATCTGAAAAAAAAAAAAGTACAGTAGGAAAATAAGGACTGCTCATAATCCCAGAACTAGAACTAATCACTGTCAATATCTTGGTACATTTCCTTCCAGGCATCTCTGAGCCTATAGAGATATCTAAAGTTACATTTATAGAATTAATACTTTTATATGCTTTTAATATAGTATTTTAAGAATTTTCCTATCATTCAAACGAAGATCACCCTCCCCTAAAATCCATGAGCCCCACCACATACTTTTTGTATCAATACCCTAGTAATGATGGATTAACAACGATAACAAATAAAGGACACTAAGGCTATCCTCACGCTTATTTGATCTCTTAGGACCTTGAAATTATTTCTAGCTCAAGTCTGTATGACTCTACATGCTGGAACAATTTTGGTAGCCTGAGAATGGCATGGTTTAAAAATGGTCTGGCTCTATGGCCAGATGGCTTGCTGGGCACCGAGGGCAACTCACCTACATTCTCTGGGGACATCAGCACAGTATCATGAGTAAAACCCTTAGCAATGTAGTACCAGGAACAGGATAGAGGTTCAAAAACATTGAATTTGCTTTCCGCTCTTCTAACCTCGCTCTCAGTCAAGATCTCAGGTGAAATTCACATCCTTGGCTGCACAGGCAAAAAATGATCCTCGGACACAGACAAGCTTATCCGATGATTCTATATAAGCATGCCACTGCAGGTAAGCGAGGCTGCTTTTGGAAAAACAGCGGTCAAGACGACCCCAATAGCACCAACTGGCTATGTCATAATGTACACAGTGGTTCCCCAAGTGCAGGTTCTGAGCCAACAGCATCCCCATCACCGGGAACTTACGAGAGATGCAAATTCAAGGCTTCACAGAGACCCACTGAATCGGAAACTCCAGGGGAGGGCCCACGTGTCCCAGTGAAGCTCTCCCAGTGAAGACTATGCCTCTCGTGAAAATCAAAGAACTAAATTTGGGAGCAAGATCTAACATTGAGGCTTCCCACTGAAGGGATAGTCTAATTTTCAGAAGCTTTTCAGCTAAAATTAATAGATATTATCCCAACCCTAATATGCAAATGTAATGATCAATTTAAAAAAAAAACAAAAAAGGCCAGGCTTGGTGGCTTAACCTGTAATTCCAGCACTTTGGGAGGCCGATGCAAGTGGATTGCCTGAGCCCGCGGGTTCGAGACCAGCCTGGGCAACATAGCAAGACTTCGTCTCTGCAATACATCAAAAATTAGCCAGGCATGGTAGCACACGCCTACTTCTGGCTACTTGGAAGGCTGGGGTGGAAAGATCACCAGAGCCCAGCAGGTCAACGCTGGGGTGGCAGTGAGTGTGCCATGGAACTCCAGCCTGGGCAAGGGAGAGAGACTCCAACTCAAAAAAATAAATGAATAAAAGTCCTGGCCTAACCTCATTTCCCATGTGATCTGACACCACCTATAACACCAAACTGCTCTTTCTCACCATTTCCACCATCCATGGCATTTGTTCAGACCACGAACAATACCAGGCACTCTTCTCAGGGCTAAGGAAACATCAGTGAATGCAGACCCAAAGAGTGAGCAGGAGGTCAAAGGGTATAGACTGAACTGCAAAAGTAGAAACTTTCATGCTTCCAAGGATACTATCGAGCAAGTTAAAAGAAAAACTACAGCGCAGAAGAAAACGCTTATGAATTATATTTGAAACAGGACTTGTATCTAGAATACATAAAGAGTTCTTAGCTGGGCATGGTAGCTCACACCTGCAATCCCAACACTTTGGGAAGCGGAGGCAGGAGGACTGCTTGAGCCCAGGAGATGGAGACCAGCTGGAGCAACTTGGCAAGACCTCATCTTCACAAGAAATCAAAAAACAATTAGCCAGGCATGGTGGTGTGTGCCTGTGGTTCCAGTTACTTGGAAGGCTGAGGCAGAAGGATCATCCGAGCCCAGCAGGTCGAGGCTGTGGCGGCCGTGAGTGTGCCGCTGCACTCCAGTCTGGGTGACAGAGCGAGACCCCCACTCAAAAAAAAAAAAAAGAAATGAGGTATTGATGACTTCTGCCCCACGGAGGAATGGAGGAACCTTGACAACAGCATTCTAGGTGCAAGAAGCCATCACAGGAGACCTCAGAGAGTCTGATGTCATTTGCCTGAAATGTTGAGAATAAGCAAATCTACAGAGAGAGAAAGTGGATTAGTGACTGCCTAGACTGAGGGGACGGTAGGGAATTAGGCAGTGATGACTAAAGGGTATAGGGCTTCTTTTCTTTTCTTTTCTTTTTTTTTTGGGTTGGAGTCTCACTCTGTCGCTCAGACAGGAGTGCAGTGGCCGCTCCCGGCCACCGCAGCCTCGACCTGCTGGGCTCCGGCGATCCTTCCGCCTCAACCTTCCAAGTAGCTGGAATTACAGGCGCGCGCTACCACGCCCAGCTAATTTTTTTATTTATTGGAGAGATGAGGTCTCGTTGCCCAGGCAGGTCTCGAACCTGCGGGCTCAGGCAATCCACTCACCTCAGCCTCCCAAAGGCACGAGATTACAGGCTGAGCCACCGAGCCCGGCTTGGGCTTCTTTTCAAGTGACAAAAATGTTCCCAAGTTGATTGCAGCTCTGGTTGCACAACGGTGTGCATACACTAAAAACTACCGAACCGTACAGTCTGTAGAGGATCTGAATTACTAGATCTGTATCTCAGTATTTTTTTTTTTTGAGTTGGAGTCTCACTCTGTCGCCCAGGCTGGAGTGCAGTGGCCGCTCCCGGCCACCACAGCCTCGACTTGCTGGGCTCCGGCGATCCTTCCGCCTCAGTCTTCCAAGTAGCTGGAACTACAGGTGCGCGCTACCACGCCCGGTTAATTTTTTTTATTCATTGTAGAGATGAGGTCTCGCCAAGTTTCCCAGGCAGGTCTTGAACCCGCGGGCTCAGACAATCCACTCACCTCAGCCTCCCAAAGGCGCGGGACTACAGGCTGAGCCACCAAGCCCAGCATGTATCTCAGTATTTTACTGGATTATATCTCAGTAAAGTCGTTTTTAAAAAAATTTTTCTTGCTTTTATTTTTTAGTTGGCATCTCACTCCGTTTTGCCTAGGCTGGAGTGCAGTGGCATACTCACAGCCACCCCAGGGACGACCTGCTGGGCTCCGGCAATCCTTCCATCTCAGCCTTCCAAGTAGCTGGAACTACAGACGCACACCACCACACCCGGCTAATTTTTTTATTTATCATAGAAATAAAGTCTTGCCAAGTTGCCCGGGCTGGTCTTGAACCCATGGGCTCAGGCAATCCTCTCACCTCGGCCTCCCAAAGTACTGGGATTACAGGCTTGAAGCTGTTTTTTTTTTAAAAGACAGGCAGAGCATAGAAAAAAAAGATGAGAGGCAATGACAGTATTTCATAAGGGACGCTGTCATCTAAATCCTGGTGTCACACTGGGGCTGGCTGAAGCAAGAAGGCAGAGGAGCCTTCTGCCTGGATGAGCTCTAAACACAGGCTCTGGATACAGAGTATGGGAGCCATGGTTTTTATCTTGCAACGACAGGAAATAACAAGCGTTCTTTTCATTCAGGTCTGAGGGGAAATCATAAACCCTGGCCAGCCCAGCTTTCAGTGAGCAGGAGACGGCGTGGAGAACTCATTGCGACAGAAGGTTCTTAGGTGGGAGGGGGCCACGTTTCCAGTGGGGAACTGGGAAGGATCAGTTTGGGGGCACCAGGCAAAAAAAGACTCCATCTCAAGCCAGCACACCAGCTGACCGATGGCACAGAAATCAATCCAGTGAGGATGGCAATGAACAAGCCTCCCCTGCTTGAATTCACAAGGAAAAAAAAGGTTAAAAACGAGCCTTTCAGGCGGCTACCAGAGTCTGTGGGGTGTGGGATTGGAAAGAGACAGGTCAGCCGGGCTCGGTGGCTCAGCCTGTAATCCCACGCCTTTGGGAGGTTGAGGTGAGTGGATTGCCTGAGTCTGCGGGTTCGAGACCCGCCTGGGCAACTTGGTGAGACCTCATCTCTACAATAAATCAAAAATCAGCCGGACGTGGTAGCATGCGCCTGTAGTTCCAGCGACTTGGAAGGCTGAGGCAGAAGGATTGTCGGAGCCCAGCAGGTCCAGGCTGCAGTGGCCAGAAGCGGCCATTGCACTCCAGTCTGGGCGACAGAGTGAGACTCCAACTCAAAAAAAAAAAAAAAAAGAAAGACAGGTCAAAGGACATCAAATTCCAGTTAGACAGGAGGAATAAGCTCGAGAGCTCTATTAGATGCCAGTAGGGTCCTGGGAGCGGATGTCCCACTTCCAGGGGGCACAGACGGCAGGCAGTGGTCAGCTGAGTGGGCTAGGCTCTCCAGGTGATGACTCCTGGCTCCTGTGTGTTATTCCTCCCTAGCCTCTCTCCCTGCTCACAGCACAGGCTACAGTTTCCCCCAGCATTCCTGGAGCATCAACAATGGGAAGAGCACCATGCTGGGTCCTGAGGGTAAACAAAGAACTGGAAAGCCAGGGTCCCACACTTGGGGCGGTGGTGGTGGACAGACAGGTCCCTCAGGCTCCGGCATACAGCAGACTGAGGGATGTGGTCACTGGAGCGTGTCATTCACAGAAGGGGCAATCAACTCTCATAACAATGAGACAAGAACAGCACAGAAGAATTTTCTACCCCAAGGATGGACTAGAGATGACCCAGAGACCTTCCACTAAGGCCCCTTCTCTCCGCTCCAGCAGATATTTGGACAACTTAACTTCTAGGCTCACAGCTCTAGGCATCCTCTCCTCCACCTCCAATAGCACCAAGAGTAACTGTGGGGAAATGCCAGCTCGTCCTGGTTCAGTGACACGAAGGAAAAAGTCGTCCTTGTCTAGAAGGTGACCGACGCAGCGGCCTCAGGGATGACTCCATCAGGAATCAAACCCCAACTGCAGCCCCTCGCTGTGTGACCTTGGACAAGTTCTTCAGTGTCTCTGAACCTTGCTTTCTTACTCTGTAGAGTCAGAATCATCATCATCACAGAAAAGCAACAGGATCAACCCAAGAGGGTGATGGAGAGAATTAAATGAGACAACGTATATACTTGACCCAAGCAAACACCGTAACTAAAAGCCAAATGAAAATCTCCAGTGAGCTCTAAACCTCCCCACATTTACTGGTTTACAAATCAGTCTCTACTGCTCAACTCCTTGTCTCATTCCTCCTTCTGTCCCAGTATCCAACAGTGTGCCCCGCCTGCACGGTGCATGTGCAGAAGGTTGCTGTGCGAATATACACGGTCAAGGGTATTTCATGAACAGAGGAGAAGAGTTTCTCAGGTTAACTGAGAAACTGGAAACGGGAATTATAAGACTGGCAGTTTAAAATCAGCAGCCAGCCAGGCTCGGTGGCTCAGCCTGTAATCCCGTGCCTTTGGGAGGCTGAGGTGAGTGAACTGCCTGAGCCCGTGGGTTTGAGACCCAGCTGGGCAGCGAGACCTCATCTCTACATTAAATAAATAAATAACGAGCCGGGCGTGGTAGCGCGTGCCTGTAGTTCCAGCTACTTGGAAGGCTGAGGCGGAAGGATCGCTGGAGCCCAGCAGGTCGAGGCTGTGGTGGCCGGGAGCAGCCACTGCACTCCAGTCTGGGTGACAGAGTGAGACTCCAACTCAAAAAATAAAAAAATAAAAATAAAATCAGCAGCCAAAACTGTCTGGTTCTCAAACAGATTTTGACAGAAAGCCACCAGGGGATGAAACTAGCAACAGACTCCATAACTCCCACTCAGCTGAGTGGCAGGGTACACCTCTGTCACTCCCTGGGCACGCTGCTCTCTTCTCCTGCAAGCCGAGAGAACAAGGTCAGGCAATAACCTATATTTTTCTCTTCCAGGCCTAATGAGTTTGAATTTCAAACTGTCAGTCTTAGAATTCCCATTTTCTTCTATCTCCTTCTGTAATTTGGGCCTTGACCCTGATTTTAATTACAGACCAGCGCGTTAGCCGTCCTAGCAAGCTGATCAAAGTCATGTGCACTTAGATATCAGATCAACTTGGGGAACACAGACAGCTGAAGGCAAGGTTGTTGGTTCCAGCTCCGATGGGACGGGCAAACGTCAAGGGAGAAGCCCGTTATGGGCTGTGCTGTGTCCCCCCAAAATCTGTATGTTGAAGGCTTAACCCTCGGTACTTCAGAAGGTGACTATTTAGAGACGGTCTTTGAGGAGATAATTAACTTAATATGATGTCATTCGGGTGGGCCCTAATCCAGCATGACTGCTATCTTTATAAGAGGAGATTATGACACAGACAGGTTCAGAGGGAAGATCACATGACAACGCTGGGAAGAGACGCCATCTGCAAGCCCCGGAGAGAGATCTCAGAAGAAATCAACCTGCCAACACCACAATCTCAGATTTGTTTTTGTTTTGTTTTGAGTTGGAGACTCACTCCGTCACACAGGCTGGAGTACAGTGCTGGGCTCAGGCGATCCTCCAACCTCAGCCTTTCAAGTAGCTGGGACTACAGGTGCACATCACCACCTCTAGCTAATTCTTTTATTTATTGTAGAGATGAGGTCTCGCCAAATTGCCCAGGCTGGTCTCGAACCCCTGGACTCAGGCAATCCTCTCGCCTCTGCCTCCCACAGTGCTAGGATGACAGGCATGAGCCACTGCACACGGTACCATGATCTCAGATTTGAAGCCTCCAGAATAGTAAAAAAATACATGTCTATTGTTTAAGCCTGCTGGTCTGTGGCACTCTGTTAGGCCAGCCCTAGCAAACAAAGACAAAGCCCATTTTCAGAATCAGGAAAACCAAAACCAACCAATGAACTGGTAGTAAGGAACCAAAGAAAAGAGAAGGTGCTTTCCCATTTCCAAGGCTTATGTGCAGCTCAAGCGGGCATGGCTTGCAGAATGAACCTAGTGTACTTTTCACCCCAACGTCTTACCACGTTTTCTGGCAGCTTGTGTCCAGGAAGATACTTTACATTTTCGTGATCGTTATTTATGATGTCTGTCAGTTTTCTCCCATTAACCGTTTCTTCAAAGACCCACATCTTGACGGTGGAGGCAAACTTCTGAAGCTTCTTGACATTATTACCAATTATTTTTGCAACAGCCGAACCCCTACGAAAAGAAACCATGGGAAAGAAAAAAAAAAAAAAAATGAACTCACTTGGGCAGAAGAGGGAGAGCATTTGATTAAAATTCAGAAGACCTGCATTTTGATGCCGATCCAAGCACCGAGCTTGCTCAAGATGTGATGGTGGGTAGCAGTCCCAAGCCATCTGAGATGGCACTGTTTTTATGTGGACTACCACCCCTGGGATCAAGAAAGCGCCAGAATCTGGCACGAAGTCAAAAAGCACCACCCCTTGTAACTAATAAGAAACAATCTATCTTGGAAAGGAGTATCCCAGGCAGAAGAGAAATCTGCTCGAAAGCATGGACATGACGCCGGAGGGCCTTGGAAGGGGGTTCAAGTGCAGCCACTGGAAAATAAGCTGTGTCCTGATGACCTTCCACAGGTGCAAGGCAGAATCCCGGCGGAAAGACAGAACCTGGGTGGATTTTGGGAAACGGACCAGTGGGTCACAGGGCCTAGGTCGCGGCGCGGTTTGCACCCTCCTCCCCAGCCCCTGGCCTCGGCCCCCAAGCTCTTTTTCCAGCACAACTTCTGGTGACAGCTCAACCTTCCACAGGCTTGCCTGCAGGGGACAAGGATGAACCCTGACTGTCAATATCACTCCTCCGACTGGGGCACGGTCCTGTAGCTGGTGGCTACAGCAGAGAGGGTTGGCCCAGACACCCATGCCCAAATCACCAGCTCCACAGACTGGGCATCCGATCCCAGTCAAGCCCATCCACTTCTCTCTCAGGACTTTGCACTGAGAAATAGTCTGTTTCTTAGGCAACTTTCCTGGTGTAAAGAGCAGACTCAGGTGTGAGGGCGTCTGTTACTTTTTCTCACTATTATCCTCAAGACACTTTGGCGAGACAGAGTAAGGGGTGATAACAGAGAAGGAGGGGGCGGCCAAGCTGATGCAGAAGAACATACTGGGGAAGTTTACTTTTACCTCTTGATGAATCCCAGTTATCCTTTTTTTTTTTTTTTTAAGATTAGAAAACATAAGCCGGGCTTGGTGGCTCAGCCTGTAATCCCAGCACTTTGGGAGGTCGAGGTGAGTGGATTGCCTGAGCCCGCGGGTTCGAGACCCACCTGGGCCACTTGACAAGACCTCATCTCTACAATAAATCAAAAATTAGCTGGGCGTGATAGTGAGTGCCTATAGTTCCAGCTACTTGGAAGGCTGAGGCGGAAGGATCGCCGGAGTCCAGCAGGTCAAGGATGCGGTGGCCGGGAGCGGCCACTGCACTC
>NW_007253740.1:414864-415076 GCF_000164805.1 Carlito syrichta | reverse complement strand
GGAGCGGCCACTGCACTCCACCTCAGGGCGACAGAGTGAGACTCCAACTCAAAAAAAAAAAAAAAAAAAGTAAATTAGAGAGAGAAAATTCACCTCCCCAAAGTGGGGAGGGGGCCAAAGCCAGGAAGCACGGTTACAGCCATAGCTCAAAGAGCACATGGCCACACCAGAGTCCAGCAAGGCAATGGCCGAATCTCAGTTCTTTTTTTTTT